>NW_015641017.1:49243-53271 GCF_001515625.1 Sinocyclocheilus rhinocerous
CGGCAGATCAACATTGTTTGTTGCGGACAACTACTGATGTCTATGTAGTATAATAAATGATAAGACACTTGTTCTTTTCTTTGTTTTATTTTATATAAGAAGGTTGAAACTATTTTGAATTCTTGTTTGTCTGACCTTTGAATTCAGTGTGGTTTGTTTAATGCTCATACTTACAGTTAAGGGTTTATTTGTGTGGCTAATTCAGGAGAAATAAAAAACTTGTGCCATATCTCATAACCTTGACAACCACATAGCAAAATCCTGAAAACACTCTGGCTTTTTTGCATGCAAACTTTGCTCCACTTACATTTCTAAAATGTTAACATGAAAGAGTGTTCTTATACACTTTTAAACCCCATTTTTCTCTCAAACCATCCAAGTGCCTATACCGTCCCGTGGCAGCTGAAACACAAAGAGAGAGAATGATTCGGTGTATAGCATTCCCCCTCTATTGCCACTTTATTCATAAAAATCTTTAAATGCTCAGAAGAGTCAATGATATCAGTGTGATTTTTGGATGCTGTTCCCTCAGTTCAAAAAAATTTCTACGAATACTTTTGCATTTTCTGAAGAAAATGTTAATGGTGCATGGCACTTGTCTGTGCAAAACTCAGCAGCATAATGCTAGGGTTTTCTGGGTGGTTGCATACTTGCAAAAAGGCCCACCTACCTCGAGTCACTTCAGTGTAAATCTATGGGAGTTTTTTTTTTTGGCATGTTTTATTGTCTGCCAGGCTAAGGTCTGATTGCTTAGAAAAAATAGCTACCCTACAAGGTGCCATTTGAAGCAATGCAATGCAACAAATGCAATAAAAATCAAATAAATGCAATGAAAATAAAATAAAATAAAATCACCTCAGTGGTGCCATTTGATGCAATGCAATAAAATATAATAAAATAAAATAATAAAATAAATGTCCAGCTACATCCGTTTTATAAGGTCCTCTAAAAATAAATAAATAAATAACATACCTTACTTGCCTTAGTAAAAACCCCTAATAAATCAAAAGCACAAATAAAACATTGTTATAAAGGAATGTGAGCATACAATTTTCACTTAGCGTCACAATATCTCCAAGAAACACTGCATCACATCCAACAACACAACCCACTCATGAACATATGCACTTAGGGTGATGGTTCTAACAGTTAAGCTCCTGCCATCTTAACATACAGAAACATTTAAGTGGCCCAGGAACTTGAGGTTTTCCGAGATCTCATCTTTGTGACACAGACAACTCAATAAGAAGCACCAATAAGTTGCTTTGGATTAAGAGTGTCTGCCAAACGACACTGAACTCACATCCACACACACCGTGGACCAGCCTGAACACGCAGGCCTCGAACAGATTTGTTGTAAAACAGTGCCTCTTTATTTTCCCTCTTTAAAAAAGCGGAGGAAGCGGGGAATTCGGGGAGGAGGTGTGCTGGGGTAATTGCCGGTACTCTGCTACCTGTCATATGCTCGACTTCTTAACTTTTGAGAGCAGCGTGGAATGTGGGAAAGGAAAAAGAGGAAGACAGGGGTCTTACCACGTCGTGGTGGTCTGACCTTGGCCCCCGCCGGAGGCCAAACACTGTCAGTGTCGTCCATTTAAAATCAATCCACAGAATATACGATTTCGGTGCTTCACGTCTCTGAATGGACGAACATGTTCGAGATGCACTTAGCTATGAAACAACAGAGTATGGAAAGAAAAGGAATGGCAGTCTTTTCTCTGAGTTGACTGGCTTCTTAAAGGAGTGCAACAAGCTGTCTTCAGATTTCTATTAGAGCCTTAAGCCCTTGATTGCGGCAACTGGCATGTCAAATTCGGCTCTCACCTCGTCTCTCTGGTCATTCATATGAGACGCAGGTGGGGGAGAAAACCAGGGAGGAAGAGGAGATGCAGGCAATCCTGAAATCTGTGGGATTTCTGCATTTCATCTGAGCTCAACCTGTGGTCCTGACAGCACTATGCCCAGGGGTGAGGAGTTTGAGAAAACAAGGGATTATTCAGAAGACAAATCTGTAGAGAAACCTGCGGGAGAAAGTGTTTCATTTCAATTCTTCAGTTCACTGTCAGTTGTCAAATTGTCAACATCAAAGCACTTTACTGGCATGACTGTTTTCTGAGATCATGTCAAAGCATTAATATAAAAACAAAACAAAAAGGTGCAATGTAATTAAATGAATGCAATGTGACGCAATAAAATAAAATGTAATAAAATAATGAAATGCAATACAATAATAAAATTAAACAAAGCAATGCAATAATATTAAACAATGCAACAAAAATGCAATATAATAAAATAAAAAATAATGCAACACAATAATAAACCAAAAGTAAAGCAATGCAAGAAAACAAAAAAATGCAATGCAATCAAATAAAACAATGCAAAAAAAGAAATAAAATAATAAAAACAAAGCAAACTATGCAATGCAATAAAATAAAACTAAGCAATGCAAATAAATAAATAAACAAACAAATAAAACTAAGGAAAGCAATGCAATAATATAAAACAATGCAACAAAACAAAATAAAAGTAATAAAAATAGGCAATGCAATAAAATAAAACAATGCAACAAAACAAAAAATAAAATAAAACATCAATGCAATAAAATAAAACTAAGCAATGCAAATAAATAAATAAACAAACAAATAAAACTAAGGAAAGCAATGCAATAATATAAAACAATGCAACAAAACAAAATGAAAAGTAATAAAACTAGGCAATGCAATAAAATAAAACAATGCAACAAAACAAAAAATAAAATAAAACATCAATGCAATAAAATAAAATAAACAATGCAACAAAACAAAAACTCAAATGCAATAAAATAATTAAACTATAGGCAATGCAATAAAATAAAATAAAACGGTGCAATAACATAAAACATTAAATAAAATCACCCTTTGGTCTTTAGTATCATATTGGCTCTGATGCTTCTTTAATTTAGTGAAAATGAAAAACAGCATCAATGCAGCCTTACTTTGTCATTATTACTTTCATTAATTTTTCATTTTTAAAAATAACTTTATACTTTCAATAAAATAAAATAAAATATTATAATATTAAATATTTTATATTCTAAATATTTACATTTACATTTAGACATTTAGCAGACGCTTTTATCCAAAGCGACTTACAAATGAGGACAATGAATTATTGAAGATGGCTAAGGACTCAGTTGCTCGGATCGAGTTGGGCAGGTCATTCCACCAGGAGGGAACATTTCATTTAATAGTCTGTGAAAGTGATTTTGTGCCTCTTTGGGATGGCACAATAAAGCGACGTTCACATCTTGCAGCGGCATTTTGGATTAATTGTAGAGGTTTGATAGAAGTGGCTGGAAGACCTGCTAAGAGAGCATTGCAATAGTCCAGCCTGGACAGAACACGAGCTTGAACAAGGAGTTGTGTTGCATGTTCTGATAGAAAGGGCCTGATCTTCTTGATGTTGAATACAGCAAATCTGCAGGACCGGACAGTTTTAGCAATGTGGTCTGAGAAAGTCAGCTGATCATCAATCATAACTCCAAGGTTTCTGGCTGTTTTTGAAGGAGTTATGGTTCATGTGCCTAATTGGATGGTGAAATTGTGATGAAACGATGGGTTTGATTGAACCACAAGCAGCTCTGTCTTGGCAAGGTTGAGTTAAAGGTGATGGTCCTTCATCTAGCAAGAAATGTCTGTTAGACAAACTGAGATGCGAGCAGCTATCGTTGGATCATCAGGATGGAATGAGAGGTAGAGTTGAGTGTCATCAGCATAGCAGTGATATGAAAAGCCATGTTTCTGAATGACAGAACCTAGTGATGCCATGTAGACAGAGAAGAGAAGTGGTCCAAGAACTGAGCCCTGAGGCACCCCAGTAGCTAGATGTTGCGACTTGGACACCTCACCTCTCCAAGATACCTTGAAGGACCTATCTGAGAGGTAAGACTCAAACCACTGGAGTGCAGTTCCTGAGATGCCATTTTCCAATAGGGTTGACAGGAGAATCTGGTGGTTCACCGTATCAAAAGCAGAGGATAGATCCAGCAA
>NW_015641017.1:53522-54151 GCF_001515625.1 Sinocyclocheilus rhinocerous
TGTGAAGAAAGATGTGAGTGAGTGCAGGTACAACTGCAGGAGAAATGGCTTGAAGGAGATGAGATGGAATAGATGGAATAGGACAAGTAGTAGGATGATTGGAAAGGATGAGTTTAGAGACTTCTGCCTCAGAGAGTGGAGAGAAGGATGAAAACGAGTGTATGTTTGCTGGTAAGATGTGTTTGACAGTTTGTGGTGTGGCAAATTGTGCACTGAGGTTTGTAATTTTATTAATGAAGAATGTGGCAAAGTCGTCAGCTATTAGAGTTGATGAAGGAGGGGGAGGAGGAGGACAAAGGAGGGAGGAAAATGTTTTAAAAAGCATGCGAGAGTTAGGCGAATTGTTAATTTTGTTGTGATAGTATGTCCTTTTAGCAGTAAAATAACAATAAACACACATAATGGTATAATGGCAGACGTGTTAGTTTTTTTTTTTTACCTAAAATCATAAGAAAGAAATTATATTCAGCCTATTTGTAGTAAAATGAGGATTTTTTTTTTAAATTGTGAAATTCTTTTCATTATTATAATTTCTCCTCAAATTTCATATAAATATTCATTTCAATATCATTACCATAATGCAACAAGTTAGATTACTGTGTTTTAAATAATAATAATAATAATAATAA
>NW_015641017.1:56124-66295 GCF_001515625.1 Sinocyclocheilus rhinocerous
AGATATCTTGAAGGACCTATCTGAGAGATAAGACTCAAACCACTGGAGTGTGGTTCCTGAGATACCCTTTGCCAATAGGGTTGACAGGAGGATCTGGTGGTTAACCGTGTCAAACGCGGCGGACAGATCCAGTAAGATATTGAAAATATAAAATATTAAATATTATAACATAAAATATATAAAAATAAGGTATATAACAACATAGAATAGCATATGCGGTGGTCAAATTTGAATTGTGCTGCAGTAAATGTGTAACTGCACTCCCTCAGTAGCCCTTGCATGTTCTTGCACTAACTTTTTCCTATTTACTAGCCACATTCCTTAACTTGTAGAAATAACTAACCACTCGACTCACCATAAACATGGCAATTAAAACAAAACACTCCAAAACGACACTAACAATCACAAACAGGTGTTTCTTGGCTCTAAGACTTGTAGAAATTTATAAGGCCCTTAAAAACATCCCTGGCTCTTGTTGAGTTCACAGTTTGAATGAGGAGCTCTGGCTCTTTTTCATTTAGCCACAATAAATGAGTGTGTGTGTGTGTGGCACAGGAATATTAGATTCTGCCTCACCCGATGTAAGCGATCCACAATAACAGTTCATACACATCAAGGCATTCATGAAATGCTGTTAAAAGCCCCCTCCCATGATGCTTAGCAGCTCCTCTGGAAGCCACAGGCAGGCTGCCAGCTTTTAAAAGAAAATTAGAGGAGTTTGGCTCTTTACTGTTAAATGAAAGCAATAAAGCGACAGGCCCAGAAGCGGCTGAGGAATTCATGAGTCAGTCAGAAGAGACAGAGAGAGAGAATGACGGAAAGAGAGTATCAGTGTGGAGAAGAGAGCAGATCAGACATTCTTCTAAACAATATTTAATTAATAAAAAATAAATATAGTGACACGAGGGCGAGTAAATGTTAACCGAATTTCATTTGAGGGTGAACTATCCCCTTCTATTTGATCTGTCCTTAAAACAGACTTAACTTCATGCAATCAGGTTAATTCAGTAATATCAGATCATATATTTAAATATATGTTATTGTTACATTAACATGCACATGATTTAGATTACCTGACAAAATATTTAAAATATAAAATTAGTGTCTATAATTGTATTTTTTTCATAAGCTACTGTAGCATTAACTTTAACATATTTACCCATGGCAACGTTTATTGATAAAATTAGGACTTTTTTCCCGTTATAAAATACATTTATATACCCTTTAGAAAAACAGTGCTTATTTTATTAAATGTTCACTTGCAGTGTACTTAAAAACATAAGTATATTTGAAAAAAAAATTTTTTTTTAATTAATTGCAGATAGTATTAATGAAATGAAATATTAATATTAATGAAATGAAAGTACTTAAGTCTAATTTTATGACTGTTTCTTAACACACTTAAATGCACTTTAAAAAGTGCTTTTTTGCAATAATGTCATGAAACATTTTACTTTAAAATACATATTAATTACATTTTAATATGTTTGTGTGCTTAAAATAAGTACATTTATTTTAATATTAGTTACAGATAATATTTTTTAAAAAAGTACTAAATTGCAACTTAATCATTACAAATGTGCAATAAAAAATATATTTAAATGCATGATATACTAATTTTAATTTTAAAAAAAATTACATTAAAATATGTATGAGTAACCATAAATGGCTGAACATTTGGCAGTAAACTGAACAAAGGAGAAGCAATTATGAAATGAGTTACATAAAGATGCACTTAAGTCAAAAAGCACTCTAAAGTTCAACTAATTTCATTTAATATAAATTTAAACTGTAACACATTTTAATTGCAAATAACATGCAATTACGAGTACAAAAACATTACATTCAGTTCACATTTAAGTACATTAATTTAAATGATATTATCTTTGTAATAAATACTCTTTTTGAAAGTCTGCTATGTGTGCTTCTTCATAAGGGTACAAATAAATTGAAATAAAAAGTGTGTAGGTTTTGATCTAAGTGGCTTCAGTCAGCCCCGTCACATGCAGCGCTTGATGGAAAGGCCGTCCTGCATACCACAAATCACATAAGCCCCCTGGGGTCAGAAATATCTTGTGACCTTAAGTATGGGTCAGATGTGATTGAGGACAACGAGCCATCGATCAGAGAATTCAAGAGTCATTTAGCTGAAGTAATAATGGACTGTTCATTTCTCATGCTTGTGTTACAGCACAATACTGTCTGAGTGCCGGTTATTGGTTAATGACACCCTTGAGACTCTTCCATCCTTCCAGCAGATTAAAGTGTTTGTGTGTGTGTGTGTGTGTCAGCAGCTCTCAGTGCCAGTGAAGTGCATGTATACTTAACACCTGCCACGTTTGGAATGCAGCAGCAGAGCTATACTTAGTGCATACTGTGCAGTACATACTGCATACTTCAACAACTTGGGAACAAATAAATAAATACCTTTGTATTTCATTTGCAATATCGTTTGGCAGTCTAAAAAGAATAATGCAGATATTATGTTTGGAAATTCTGACAACACTACTTCTGACTTTGTAGTATATGTGTTGAGCACCAATTACCTAATCTATGAAATTTAACACAAACACAACATGCGCTCACATTTTTTTATGCTAACTGCATGCCACCTGCTAAATTAAACATGCAACCGCAATGCAGCACACTACTAATTAGAAACAATGACTTCTTCATAATGCAGTTTTTTACAGTATATACTAGTACTAGTAACTTTAAATATCTCAAACTAAGTCAAATAAAAAATACAGTAAAAATACAGTACAGTAGTGATATTTTAGAATCAATGATACACTATGACAGTGTTTGTTGATGTTTTGAATTAGATTTTATTTTATATTTTCTGTTTTCACTTTAATTTTACATACATTGTTAGTAATTTTGGTGCTTTTTTATTATTCTATATATATTTTTTTTAAATATGTCTATATAGTTTTTGTTAATTTAGTAATTTATTTATAAGTTTTAGTTATCTTAGCACTTCAAGTTAAAATAAATTAATGTTTATTTTATTTCAAGTAACCGATCCAGAAAAAAAAAGGTGATTTTTTAAAAGTTTTTAGTTTTAGTTAACTCTAATAACCTTGCCCAGTTCACTGTGTCCCGGTTATACTGCACACTTGGGCAAATAATTCAAATTCAAAGAACTTTACTGTCTATTATATGGTAACATAAATTTGTCTTCAGTTAAAAGCTCACACACATCCATAAAAAGACATACATTACACATCATCACACAACTTCAGCACTTCAGAAACAAAGAAAACAAAAACACTAATTGTGCTATTTGACAGGCTATTTTACCTTATTTAGAATGGATATTGCAGTGGAATAACATCCTGGTACTTCATATATATTGTGCATGATACACTGCATACTGCAAAATTAGTATGAGCAGTATGTCAAAAGAAAGACTTTTTTAAAGGGTGGAATGTGAATGACTCGTTAGGACAATTGCTTGTGCGGTTCCTCTGGGACTGAAATGTCATTGGGCTGTTTTTCTTCTTTACATGGGCAGGTGAATTTTGAATGTCACTAAACAGGAAACACATCAAAGTGAATCCTGTCTAATGAAGTGTCTAATGTCCTGTGGGAATTTGGTAACATTTCATGTTTGATCTTTAGTCATATGCAGTATGTGAAAAAATAATTAGATGGTATATATATATATATATATATATATATATATATAGTTCAGAAATTAATTGACTGTCCATAGTAGAGTTTTTTATGATTTTATGATATTTGGACTACCTACTTCCCATCTTCCCATGATCATATTACTAGTCGAGATCTCAATCTGTCAGTCTATAATTATATTTGATGCTTTGAGTTCCGGCTGAATTTTAAAAACTCCAAAAGTCGGAAGGGTGTTTGAACTGTAATCAGATCATGGCTTTATTTCCTGTTCCATTAACTCCTTTGAATTGTGGAATTCCATTATTCAGAGAGATTGTGATCTGCTGACCTGATCTGCTGCTCTCCTGATTGACCTCTGCACCTCCTTTCCTCTGATCCTTTCATTCTTGTTTTCTCATTAGAGCCCTCGACCCGAGCAGGTTGGGATTGAACTGTGATGTGGATGTTCATGCAGTGATACTGCCGTACAGGGATTCGTTTAGGACACAAAGATGGCAAGTTAGCAGTTATACAGTTTAAGCTTGAATATCAAAGTGTTCTCACATAATGGTCGGGGGCAAATCTGTTAAATGATTCATGACGGGGTGGGGCGGTCTCCCGAGACTCTACTGAGACTCCAGTTGCAAATCTGCTCCAATTAAACTGACTGTAAAACACAAGAAAATAAGGAAATATTAGATTGTAGTAGAAACAAACAAACAATTAAAGGAACATAAAAAGCAAGATAACTCAAACTTTTAAATTATGCAAAGAATTTACAAAGCCTTGTATAGTTACTTTTTTTTAAAAATGCTAATAAATTAATATACTCCATTAAAAAAAAAAAAAAGTTAAATCATGCAAAAATAAAAATCTAGAAATCTAATATTAGTATAATGCTATTTTTAAAAAAAATGAAAATTAACTCCTTTAAATCATGCAAAATAAAAAGTTTAACATGGAAAAACATAAATAAAAATACTATTGTCATTAAAACATGCAAAAAAACTAAACAATTAAAGCAACATCAAAGGAAAGAAAATTCAAACTTTCAAAACATGCAAAGAAGAATGAAAGAAAGACAAAAAATAGAAAATTAAATTGCTAAAAGCATGCAAAAAAGATTAATATGTAAAAATGGTCACACTTTATTTTAAGGTTCAATTCTTGCAAACCAACCATTCACTATGACTTTTGCCTCAAAACTCTTAATTTGCTGCTTATTAATAGTCAGTAAGGTAGTTGTTAAGTTTAGGTATTGGGGATGTAGAATATGGTCATGCAGAATATGTGCTTTATAAGTACTAATAAACAGCCAATATGGTAATAATAGGCATGCTAATATGCAACTATAATGAGAATTGGTCCCTATACTAAAGTGTTACCGTAAATAAATAAATATAACATTAATGACCTTAAAACATACAAATTGACATGTAAAATAAAAAAATGTTCTTAATAAAACAGACAAAAAAGGAAATTAATACCTCTGAGGCCTGTATAAAATAATGAAAATAATTATTTATTAATAATTAAAAATTATTAGTGACATTAGTAACAATGCAATTAGTGACAATGGAAAGAAAATGTAGGTCTTAAAATAAGAGGTCATCGATTCAGACTGAAGCTTTTATAATTAATTGTTTGTGTGTGTGTTTAAAGTGGTTGACTGGCAGGCCTGAGTACATTCCCCAGCTGATTTAGTGTGGTTAAGATCAGATGGAATGTGTCAAAGCCAAAAGCTCCAGTTTAATCTCGCTGGCCTCCCCTTCCTCCGACAACACAAGCTGACATCTGACTGACAGTGGGAGTAAAAGAGAGAGAGATCCGGGTGAACGAGAGTCAAACAGACAAGGAAGAATGATAAGGTGATCTAGAGAAGATCAAAGGGGGTTTCAAGAGACAAACAGATGCATTAAACAGCGACGAGACATTTAATGGTGTTCAGAAGCTTTTCTTTATTGGCCTGAAGATTTGAGTCACAGAATGTGTGTGTGTGTGTGTGTGTGTGTGGGCATGTATTTTATTTTGTAAAAACCAAGATACAAAGCATGCACAATCGCTCCTTCCAAATTCACTCAAATAACCTCCAACTTATTCATCTAAATAAACTGAACTGCAAAAAAATCAACACTCTCCTTAAGTCACGACAATCAAACAATGGCTGCCTCAAAACCTGCAGCACTTTTCAGCCTCATCTGTGAATTATACAGGTACATGTTCTGAACACACACACAATGGCCAAAATGCTGTTGTAGGCAGGTACCAAGAACAAATGTGATCATTTTTGATTAATTTTTGAACATATCCATTAGTACTTCATAGTAAACTGGTGAATCGCGCAGTTTACTTTTCCTAAATGTAAACCTATTTTTAAGACCATTTTTGGGACATTGTTGCTTTGTTTGCATTATTTTCATAACAACTGTGTACATTTCTCCACAATATCTCCACAATACGAAAAAATCTTATTCCCATTTATTTCCCACAAATTTACTTTAGTTTTGATTATTCTAAATTTTTTATTTACTTTGTACTATTTCTGATCAATTTGGGAACATCAATAAGTACTTTATAGTAAACTGATGAACCACACACAAACTTGTCACATTTCACCCCAAAATTGAATTATATTTTTTCAGAAATCAATTTAAACACATTTTTAAGAGCATTTTTGGGACATTTTTGCTTTGTGATTGTATTATTTTAATGACAATTGTGTACATTTCTTCACAATATTCTCAACACTGTATAACAAAAAAATCTTTTACCCATTCATTTCCCACAAATTTATTGAAATTACCATTATTCTCAATTATGTATTATTTTATTTACTGAATCACAGTAAAAATGTTGTTTTTTAAATTAATTTAAATTAGCATAAACTAAAGGTAGTACAAAAAATACTATTCCAAATCTCAATGGTCCAAAAATAGGCTTCATTCAGTATATACTGCACATATGAAGCCTATGATATGTGTGTGTGTGTGTTTGGGGGGATCGGGGTGAAATACGACCTGGAAATGTTCTTGACAGGTTTCATGAGATTCACCCAAACATGTCATGGCCTCAGGATGTAAGAGCATGTGTGTGGATGTGCATCTGTGTGTAATACAATTGCAAAGAATAAAAGAAGAGCAACAGCATACAGATTCAACTCTTACAACACATTAAGACTTCAGCGAGACTCCCATGAAAACCTCTTTTTTAGCTGTCCTATATTAAAACTCGTGTCTTAAAATGTAACAAACCCCTTCCCAATAATTCCAGCTGCAGAAGCACAACTCAGAGAAGGTTAAGGGTGGATGGAACAGCCAAGAAGAAAATATCACTATAGAACAGCAAAAAACATTTTTCAATAAACAGATTTCGCATCAGAGGGTCAGAGCTCTCGAACAAGACAGCAATCTGACCCACATGAGGTTAAACACAGCACGCTAAACACACAGCTAAATGGCAAAGGATAAAAATAACTCTTTCCTCTATGTAAACATATTCATATACTTGTGCCATCTGTAATATTACCTTCCTGTTCAATGCTGAATGGCAAGTGTACAAAATGCATCTCTGGTCTGCATGCATCACGTACTATATGACATTTACACATGCCACATGAAGATGTTTCATATCAGTCCATTTGGGCACCTCATTTCCTCTCTTAATCTGCAGAAATAAAGCTTTGTGACAGCATAGGTCAATTCAAAGTGCACATGAGAAAAAGAAAATTCAGAAAAAACTGAATGCTTGGCTGCATAAAAGAAATCGTTTTTTTATTATTATTATTATTATTTACTGTCGGCCCTGTTCAGAGCAACTCAACTAGAGTTAAGCTAATGATTTAAGCAAAACTGATGAAGTACCTATTTTATGCAACCAGGCACCCAAGTAACCTGACGGAGGTCTAGATGCATGTCATAAAGGTCGGGTTAGACTGTGAGGGAAATGAAGCTGTTATATCTCTGAATGTTCCTCTTGAGAATCTCAGAGCAGGGCCCGAGGACGCGCTCGAAACGTGGCCGGTCCAGCTTCACGCACTTGAGCGGGCCTCTGGCCACGACTGTGGCTGCACGGGGTCTGTTCAATAGCAGCGCTATCTCACCTGAATAAATAAATAAAACACACACAGATTAGCTTAATGACCTGATTCAAAGGGTACATAATATAGAAATCAATTTGGATTTTTTCACTTTTTTCCCTTTGACATAAAATCGATTTTACATACTCTAACATTCAAAACTCAAAATATCCTAGTGCATCCAGACCATTAATTATTACTAGGTTGACAAAATAATTCATAAATGCGTTATGGCATCAGGTCAGGTGTTCCTCAGGGCTCTGTTTTGGTACTGCTTAAATTTACATAATCAACAACACCTATCCAATACTTAGTAACCAGGCTTTCCCGATTGAATAAATGTGTGAACGATGCCGCTACACTGATGTCAGCTGATCGTAGCAAAGGTTTATTTACATATAGAAGTCTTAAAGGTACAGTAGAAAAACAGTCAGTTTAATTCAGACAGAGGGGAAAACAGATATGTTTTTGCACTGTTTTTGCAAGAACATTGAGTGGATATAATGACACAAATGTGTAGATTATGCCCCTTTTTAAAGTCTAGTTTAAAACCTAAAAATTGTTATACAATAATATGTTATTTTACTAAATGTTAAGTATAAGGATAAATAAAAGGAGGGAGGCTGACAGGTCAGGGCTTCCCTATATCATAGTCATTTTACCGAAGTTGCAAAGACCAACAGTAGATAATCAGCACAAAATAAAGCATGTTAAAACTGTAAAAATGTAAGTAAAACAATAATTATAATAAAGGATGTAAATGTTAATTTTTTTTATCTAAAACAGGGCAAAAATCATAAATAAGACAAAACATTTTCAAAATAATTAAATATTATAATATTTAGTAGTAATTAGTTCAATAATAATAATAATAATAATAATCATTATTATAAATAATATATGAATGTAAAAAATATATAAATAAATTACACATATTATTTTATTATTATGACTGTTTTTGCTCTGTTTGTGCAAGAACATTAACTTTATAAGTTGATATAATGAAACAAATGTGTACATTATGACCCTTTAAAGAAAAAAAGTTGACAACAACAAAGTATTTAAAGACATTTAAACAGACATTTAAAGGTACTTTTAAATGTAATTTTTTCTACGCAAAGACTAATAAATTAAGCCATTTGAACAGCCAAACACTGCAACATTGACTCAACCCAATGGTATGAGTTTGAGGAGGGACTATCTCTTTGGCCAACCAATGGCAGATGGGGGAGTGTTTAGAAAACCTCTTTAAAACAATCACTATTTTTGCCATTCTGTTTGGTGACACTTGTGGTGCAGAAATGTCTCACTTCATCTTAAAGAGGTCATCTGTTAAAAGTCACTGGCTCTGCTGTATGCTGATAACATAAACACACCGCTTTGAAATAATACAGTCATAATACAAAAAGCATTGTCTCGCTATATAATGTAAATATTACTATATTCACTCTGTCGTGTGATAAGCTAAAGATCAGTGTGCCTGTGGTGCAGAAGTGTAAACCGCACTGACGGTAAACAAGCACACAGATCTACATTCTGCAAGCCCTGCACATGACGAACTGCCACCTGTTAGGAAAGCTACTCTTCCTGTCTGGCTCAGGCACTTCTGTTCTCTTATTTACAAGACTCTGGCACAACGCTGCAGGCTCTGCGATCCTCACAACACTCACCGAAGTAGTCAGACGGACCCAGGCGGCCCACTTCAACATATTCCTCATTATCAGACCTGCGCTGCAGAACAGACGCTGTACCCTGGGAGGAGAAAGAGAAAGTGAGATGCAGGTTTAATGAGGAGGAAAACTACAAAAAGAGGAGAAAAAGGAGACAGAAAAGCCTAGCTCATGGTGTCGAGTTTGAGACACGTCAGAAGGATTAGTGAAAGAGAGATTCTTTGCTTTACATGCCTGCAGGTGTACAGGATTTAGACAACTCTGCATGCTGCTTCAGGGACTCGCAAGACACACACACACACACACGTCATAGACTGACACACACACATACATACACACACACCTGGGCCTGTCAGTGTTGAGATTTTTCAACAATTATAGAGTTCCACTACATGCAGCGCCCCACACTGCAATGCAAAAACTCATTTAGAAAGATAAACAAGGAAACACACACACATGTTCTATCACTTTTGTCACATCAAGGACAAATGCATTACCCACAATACAACAGTAAAAGGAGGGAGGGCTCACAGGCCAAGGCTTTTCTATTCACAAAAGCAGTTAATCAATACAAAAAGAGTAAAACAATAATAAGAATAATGTACGTGGTGTAAATGTTAAAAAATAAAAGTAAAACAGGCAAAAATCTGTAATTTAAGAGAAATTAAACAAATGTGCTTAATTTAAAAAAATATAATTAAATATAATAGTAATTAATAATAATAATAATTATTATTATTATTATTATAAATATATTAAAAATATAAATACAATAAATAAACGTAAAACAGAAAAGTCAGTAATATAG
>NW_015641017.1:66665-67130 GCF_001515625.1 Sinocyclocheilus rhinocerous
ATAAATACAATAAATAAACGTAAAACAGAAAAATCAGTAATATAGGAGAAATTAAATGTGCTTCAATAAAATAAATAATTAAAAACAATAGTATCTGGTAATACAGAATAACTATTACATTCATTATTATTATTTAATAATTTACTTAATAATATCTGTTATTATTATAAATATATTGAATATGTAAAATTTTAAATAAAGACAAAACAAAAATCAGTAAAACGAAAATAAAGAAAAATCAGTAATATGGGAGAAATTTAACAAACATGCTTAAAGAAATTTAAAATAATAACTAAATATAATAGTACTTATCAATAATAATAATACAAATTAGTGCTGTCATTAGTGCTGTTAATCGCGATTAATCGCATCCAAAATAAAAGTTTTTGTTTACATAATATATATGTGTGTGTCTTTATATATACATAATAAATATACACAGTACACACACACACACACATATAT
>NW_015641017.1:67179-70398 GCF_001515625.1 Sinocyclocheilus rhinocerous
ATACACAGCACACATACATATATTATGTAAACAAAAACTTTTATTTTGGATGCGATTAATCGTTTGACAGCACTAATAAAAATATATTATTATTATTATTATTAATAAATATAAGATATAAGAAATATTGTCATTTAATAATAATTATTATTAATAAAAACAATGAAATAAAACCAATTATTATTAATAAATTATTACTATTAAAATAAAAGATGACATATGTGACCCTGGACCACAAAACCAGTCATAGGGGTCAATTTTTAGAAATTTCGATTTATATATCATCTGAAAGCTGAATAAATAAGCTTTCCATTGATGTATGGTTTGTTATAATAGGACAATATTTGGCCGAGATACAACTATTTGAAAATCTGGAATCTGAGGGTGCAAAAAAATCTAAATATTGAGAAAATTGCCTTTAAAGTTGTCCAAATAAAGTCCTTAGCAATTCATATCACTAATCAAAAATGAAGTTTTGATATAGATATATTTACGGTAGGAAATATACTAAAATATCTTCATGGAACATGATCTTTACTTAATATCCTAATGATTTTTGGCATAAAAGAAAAATGGATCATTTTGACCCATACAATGTTTTTTTGGCTATATTGCTACAAATATACCCCAGCGACTTGAGACTGGTTTTGTGCTCCAGGGTCACATATTATTAACTATCTATTTATAAACCAGTGTTAGTTGGTGAATTACTGAAATAGCACCTGTCAAAGTATTCCACAACAGATTACTGTCCACTGACCAGTGCTGTAACTGGTAGTACTATTGGATCTCCTTGATATGTAATTAGAATAAATATAAATATATAAGAGGGAAGAAAATGCTGGACTAAATAAATAAAAAATCTTAATCTGAATATAACCACAACACTGTTTTAAAAAGTGCAGTTCCAAAGTAACAGGGTTGACATGAAAAATACAGATTATTTCATTACCCTCCAGACTGTGCGTAAACTGGTATCTTGTGAGCAAATGTGGGGGTTGGTAGCAGGTTAAGAGGTCATCTACAGACTCTTTTGCCACGTCACTCAGGACTTTGCACATCAACAGCAACAATTTGTATCCTATTTGTAATTTAGATGAAGAGAAAAAACGTGGACTAGATTTTAAATATCATTAGGGAACTTTACGATTAAGTGGCATTGCATATGTGAGAAAGCAGTTCTACAGTTACTGCTGATGTGGTTTTCAAACAACAGCCCAGTTAGATAAAAGATTAAAGCTATTCCATAAACATCTAATAAAAAAATACCAAGGAACTTACTTATCCAATTTTGATTAGATTTCATGTCCTTATTAGTGGTAATCAATGTAATGCACACAAATTGTTACCAAGAGAGAGCACATACAGTGAGAAGAGGCCCAACGCTTGATGGACGCCAGAAAGCTGTTTGTTCTCAATGGAGTTGTTGTCTACACTCAAACTGTTAGTGGACACTGACATATGATTTGAAACAGCGTTGCTGAAGACTAAAACAGCGCTTGTCAAAGTAGTCAATAACATATCACTGTACACTGCCCATGGCTTTATCTCACTTGTAGCACTACTGGATCTCTTTGCAGCTTTCAGCACACAGTTGACCCCATTGACCTTAACATCCTGCTAGGAAGACTTGAAAATCACGGGTCAAGTATGAAAATTAAGGGTCAAGGATAGTGTCCATCAAAGCTGTGCCTTGGAGTTATTATTTCTATCATTATAAACACTGTTAAATTACACTGCTACACTGATGAAACATAATTATGCACCTTCAAGACTAAAGGGGTGTAACTGTAACTGTAAAGATCCTGGTGTTACGGTCAATTTTTGACTTTTTAAATTTACAACACCTTGGAAATTGCACAGCAACACCCTGGAACCCACATAACAAAGTGCTAACACATCTGCATAGCAACACCCTCGGAACCAACCATAACATTCTACCAGTCACAAAACAAAGTTCTAAAACCACTTAGAACACTTTTGAAATTGCATAGCAACACCCTAGAAACCACATAACAAAGTGCTAAAACCTCTTAGAACACTTTCTAAACAGCATAGAAACACCCTAGAAACCTTCTATAACATTGTAGCAACCATAAAACAATGTGCTAAAACACTTAGAGAACACTTTAGAAATTGCATAGCACCACCCTAGCAACCACCTATAACACAGTAGGAACCACATAACAAGGTGTTGAAACAACTTTAAACACTTTAGAAATCGCACAGCAACACCCTAAAAACCACATAACAAAGTGCTAAAACCTCTTAGAACACTTTCTAAACAGCATAGAAACACCCTAGAAACCTTCTATAACATTCTAGCAACCATAAAACAATGTGCTAAAACACTTAGAACACTTTAGAAATTGCATAGCACCACCCTAGCAACCACCTATAACACAGTAGGAACCACATAACAAGGTGTTGAAACAACTTTAAACACTTTAGAAATCGCACAGCAACACCCTAAAAACCACATAAATTGCTTAAACCACTTAGAACAATGGAATTTGCATAGCAACACACTAGCAACAACCAATAACCATTTAGCAACAACAGAAAATGGTCAAACCACTTAGAACAATTTAGAAATCGCATGGCAACACCCTAGAAACCACATAAATTCCTAAAACCACTTACAACACTTTAGAACTTGCATAGCAACATCCTAGCAACCACCAATAACAGTCTAGCAACCACATAACATGGTAAAACCACATAGAACACTGTAGAACTTGCATAGCAACACCCTAACAACCCCCATTAAGAGTCTAGCAACCACAGATGATGTTAAAGCCACTTAGAACACTTTAGCTGCGTCCGAAAGCCTAGGCAGCTGACTTGCTGCCTTATGAGGCAATGACTTTGCAGGCAGCGTTTTTGCACTAAGGCACCTCATGAAACTGATTTCGGACAGGCTTCTGAGACAGCATAACGGTTTAATGATCTACAACAAAATAGAATGAGTTTTGGTGACAACTAAACAAATATTTAATTACTATAATACTAATTTCTCGCTAGAAATAACATCAAAAGTGCAAAACTTTAGTCAGAAATATACATTTACACACAAACTGACCACCAAATGCAACTTTCAGACGCCATCTTTATTTTTTAGCTCAGCCATCACGGAGTGGAACGCACAGGATCGTGGGATATCAAAGGTGAAGGATACATCTATGCTGCCTTCAAAAATCGATCAGATGAAGGTATCTC
>NW_015641017.1:71327-75742 GCF_001515625.1 Sinocyclocheilus rhinocerous
ACTGATTTCTTGCTAGAAATAACATCAAAAGTGCAAAACTTTAGTCAGAAATATACATTTACACACAAACTGACCACCAAATGCAACTTTCAGACGCCATCTTTATTTTTTAGCTCAACTGTCAAGGAATGGAACGCACAGGATTGTGGGATATCAAAGGCAGTGAAGGATACCTCTATGCTGCCTTCAAAATTCGATCAGAAGAAGGTACCTCCGGAGACAGAAGTAAAGCAGAATTTGGATTCGGACGTGCCTTGCTGCCTTGCAATGCTGCCTCCGAAGGCAGCATTTTAGAGCATTCGGACGCAGCCTTTAGAAATTGCATGGCAGCACCCCAGAAACCACATAAATTCCTAAAACCACTTAAAACACTTCAGCACTTGCATAGCAACATCCTAGCAACCACCGATAACAGTCTAGCAACCACAAAAAATTCTAAAACCACTTAGAACACTTCAGAAATAGCATAGCAACGCCCTAGCAACCACATAAATTCATAAAACCTCTTAGAACACTTTAGAACTTGCATAGCAAAACCCTGGCAACTACCAATAACAGTCTAGCAAATGTTAAAACCCCTTATACCACTTCAGAAACTGCATAGCAACACCATAGCAACCACCAACAACAGTCTAGGAACCACAGAAGATGCTAAAACCACATAGAACTTGCATAGCAACACCCTAGTAACAACCAATAACAGTCTAGCAGCCACAACAGAGTGCTAAAACCACCTGTGGCAACCACCTATGTGGATAACATTTTCATGGTATCGCACTAGTCACATTTTCTTCAGTAAATGTCGAAATCAGGTCTAGACTATGCAATTTTACTGCTAACTTGCGTAGCTCTGTAATATTAGCTATAAGACTACCTGAGAGATCTCCAAACACCCTACTGCCTGCTGTGTCTCCTTCAACCACAGGATGCATGCCTCTTCCAAGCACTGTACGAACATCTGCTGATGGAAAGGCATTATGTTACAGAGGTCCACAGCTGTGGGACTGCCTCACTGCCAATACGAAGAATCAGACACGCTGCCAACATCTTATTCAAAGTCTAGAACACAAACATTCCAGTTCAGTCAAGCATATAGCTAAGGTAACTCATGCATACATGCTACCATTTCCACCTGAGGGCATCAAGCTCAATTGGGCACCAAAGACACAAAGAGTTTGGGATGCCAACGTTGTTGACTTGCTGTTTACTCACGTTCAGTAAAATCTGGTTGTGGCGTCTGGGAGGGCGGCTCTCCACCTCTCAGTCTCTTTTAGGAGAAGCATGCCATCTAATTTGCCTTGCTGCATAAATACTAATGAATCTTCTCCTCTGCTTCTCCTGCATTGATGTGTGCATGTTAGGTATGCATATTTTTGCACGCTTTCATGGGATGAAGTAGGCAGAACTATCTTTAACATTTTATTTTCTCACGCTCGTTCACACACAACACACAAACACTATTTATCTTACAAGTTACAAATTACTGATTAATATTATTATTCCTTCTTTGATCTATCTATCTATCTATCTATCTATCTGTCTAGTTATCTAGAAAATTCTCTGCAAAGAAGTACAGTCCTTTGACCAGCTCTTACTTGCAATACTTATGAATAACTTTAATGTGCAAAAGACCTAACCCTGTGAGAAAATGTGGAAACAAGTCAGAACATTGAATTTTTAATATGCCAGGGATGGCTTTCATCTTATTCCGATTTGAATGTCCCTATAATTATGTGGCACATAATGACAGAGTCCACTTTCTTCTTTCTTCCTTTTTTTCTTTAAAAAAGCTTTTAAGCTAAGTTTTAAGCTTTGAATGTTTTGGTGTGACCCCAGTGGATCAGCGTACTGGTATGTGCAGGATCTTGGCTGGGGACATGCTCTCCAGAGGTATGACATCATGGGGATGCCCTGGAGCTGTTGGTTTTGCATTACTATCAAATTAAAAGTCTCACAATGGGCAACAAATTGTTTCGGTATGAGTGGGAAAACCTATTTAACCTATTTAACACCCCACCCCCAAAAAAATTGAAGGGAGAAAAAATACAAACACAAACACCCAAATGCAAACAATTCAGCAGATGTATGGCACAGAAATGTCTAATCGGCCCACTGCTCTCACACGATTAAGACAGTCTGACAGCAGCTGTATGGGTAATAAACCATATTATGAATCCTCACATTTACCACGGCCCAAATTAAGATGATGGAACATTATACATGGTGAAATCAGTTAATGTGTGACGCATTAAATCATAGTTGCTCTGTGACTTAATCTAACAAACAACAAATGCATTTCAAAACAGAGTTATAATAGTTAACTAAAAAACAAAAAACGACTGCTGAAAACATAAAAAAATAAAATAAAAATATAAATCATTTTCATTAAGTTCAACAATGTAGTAAAATAACTAAAACTAAATTGAAAATGAACAAAAATTATATAGACATAAAAAAAAAACTAATAAAAATGCCCAAAACACAAAAAATACTAAAAACCAACTGATGAAAACAATATAAAAACAAATAAAAAAATCTAAATATTAATGAAAATGATAATAGTGTCTTAATGATACTAAAATAACACGGTTTCAAACAGAGTATGACGTGCATAAACATAATATATACATAACACATGAGAGACAGAGCACAGAAAGTTTTTTTCTTTATCTTTCTCTTTTAAGTTTGGCGTAATATGCCAAAACGTGCAATAAAGATTTTGTGAGGCAATTTAACAACAAATCCTCATTGGACTGAAATTGCGTTGGTTGTGTAAAGTAGGTAAAGTTATTGCCTTTAGTCATAAATGCTCAAAGATTACACAGCATTAAAATGCATTGCATGAACACTAGAATGCATTGTGCCAAGCTCATTGGGGAAAAAATCTATCCAAGATGGCAGTTAATGCAAGAGAAATGTCAATTATGAACATGATTATATAATTACAGAAAAGTAATGTAATGTTGGTAGGGGGACCATATGTCCTGTTGTCCAGGCCAGGATTTCTAAATTGCCTAAAACATCTATGTTTTGCCTTTTTTTTCATAATTGCTGAAGTTAATGACTGAAAAGTAGTTTGGCCAATAGCATGCAGGTATTGTACATAATTGACCAATTATAGCATGCAGGACGTTGGGATCTATACAGAACGGTCGATGCGATGCAAATACACTTACATATTTAATTTAATTTAACCTTTATTTAACCAGGCAAGTCAATTAAGAACAGGTTCTTATTTTCATTTTACCTACATATATTGTATGAGGACTGTATGAAGCATGTCAACAAAGGAAAACAAATCCAAAACCCCGGACATTTTAGGCTATTTAGAAATCCTGGTCAGGACATGTCCATGAAAAAGAGGATGTCTGGTCACCTTGATGTTGGAAGTAGACAGCAAGGCAGTTCAATAGGCTTTGGAACAGAACCTTAATGTGATAAATCAATGAAGTTTCAGGCTGCAAGAAACTTTGTGTCAATATGTGGCCTGTGATCCTCCTATTTAGTGTGTAATTAGTTGTGGGTGGATGTGTTTGAATGAAGGTCCAAACCACAAAAGTGAAAGAGGTGAACTAAAAGGAACAAGTTTCATTCCCAGTATCTGTCAGGACAAACAAGAAACAAAAAGGAAGAACTATGGGAGCAGAGCTGGACAATGACACCCACACATCTCTCGCTTCCCAAGCCTGTGTCAGTGTGTCTGGAAAGCCGTCGCTGGTTCCCTCGCTCAGGTCTGGAGTCTGGGCCTGACCCTGTGTGAAAGTCTGCAGCCTACATTCCATCACTGAACCGCTGGCCACCCCGCGCTGGGAATCAGGCAGAGACGGAGGAAGAGAGAGAGAGAGACACACACAAACAAGCAGCGAGGCAGAGCCGTGTCTCATGCTAAAGTCATCTTTATTTATGCTAAAGTCCTCTTCATTTATTTGTATCTGTCACTCTGCCTTGCTCTTCCCTGACCCAGATGAGCACAAGAGGATAAAAATGAATAGTGGAGTAGGATGAGCAGAATACAAAACAGCACAAAAAATTGAAACAAAAAATAGAATAGCTTTGAAAAAAAAACAATAAAAGACAATAGACCACAGCAAAGTAAATAGAAGAACATAACAGAAATATAGAACAGAGCAAAAACGAATAGATCTGAAGAAACGGAGCACAACAAAACACATAGAATACAACAGAAAAAATTACAATAGAACACCAGACAGCATAGAATAGTAGAGTAAATAGATTAGAACAGAATAGAATGCAGAATAGACAAATATTACAGTCTAACAAATAGAACAGAGAAGTGCAGAGCGAAAAAAGGACAAAAAACAATAGAACAAAACTGAGCAACTTACACACACACACACACACACACAGAGTCACACACACACATGCACACACACACACACACACACACACACACA
>NW_015641017.1:76113-78605 GCF_001515625.1 Sinocyclocheilus rhinocerous
CATGCGCACACACACACACACACACAACCATTCAAAAGCATTGTTGAGAAAATTTACTTTTAAAAGTAATGCATTACAATTTTGTGTTACTCCCTAAAAAAGCAACTAATTACATTACGTTAGTTACTTTTTATAGAAAGTAATGCGTTGTTACTTTTGCGTTACTTTTTAAATCTGGACAGGGCTTGCTTGTTTGTTTTTAATATAAAAAGTTCTAATTTTGCCAAATGTAAAAGCCCTTTTACACCAAAAGCCTCAGGCTGAAGGAAATGTAAATTCACGTCTGTACAGTAGAACACAGAAGAAAGTTCAGACATCTTAAGCGATGAACAAACAAATAATCTTAAGCGAAAAAATGAAGAACAAATGTTAGTTTATCTCGAGTAATTTTTGTTGTGTTTGTTGGATCATCGAAGGTCAGCAGCAAAGACACTGGATAATAAAATGGGATTAAATACATAAAGGATATTTGTGCAATTTAACATATTTAATTATTGCAGGTTTGCGTCATATTCTGAGTTGCATTTCACTGTTTTTATTCATTTTGAGGAATAGTGAATCTGTTTTTTTGTGAGTGAGATGAATTAACGCATGTTAACATTTATTCTAGAACTAAAGTAACATCTTTCTCTCAACATGGGGACAGGAGAGCTTTCAATCAATAAATGGGAAAAAAGTAACTGGCGTTACTTATTTGAAAAAGTAACTAAGATATTTTCTTGTAAAATAAAAAGTAATGCGTTACTTTACTTTTAAAAAAGTAATCTGATTACGTAACTCGCGTTACTTGTAATGCGTTACCCCCCAACACTGTTCAAATGTCTGTTTTTTTTTTCAGCAAGTGTGCACTGAAATACACTGTTATGAAAAAAATTATATTTCTATAAATGCTGTTCTAACTTTCTGAAAAAAAAAATTTGTCAGCTTACACAAAAAATATTAAGTTTTAAAAAAAATTTAACATTGCTATTAATAACAAATGTCTCTTGAACAGCAAATCAGAATATTGGAATTATTTCTGAAGGACCATGTGACACTGAAAACTGGAGTAATGGCTGCTGAAAATTCAGCTTTACCATCACAGGAATAAATTACGTTTGAAAATATATTCAAAGAGAAAGTATTTATTTTACATTACAATAATATTTCACAATATTACTGCATTTTTCATGAAATATATGTAGCCTAGGTCAGAATAAGAGAAAACAAAATCTTTCAGAAACATCTTACCAACCCCAAACTTTTGAAAGGTAGTGTACAGTAAATACAAATAACTAGATAAGACAACAAGAGAACTAATAGAATAGAATATATTCTGGCCATTTACTAAAGACATTTCCTTAGGAAAGTGCTTTTGTCTGTTTGTCTTAAGACACACACACACACACACACTTGCATTTGTGGTTTACGGGGACTCTCCATAGGCGTAATGGTTTTTATACTGTACAAACTGTATTTTCTATCGCCCTACACCAACCCTACACCCAAACCTACCCCTCACAGGAAACTACTGTCATTTTTTGCATTTCATCATGTTTTTTAAGCCTTTTGTTTTACGGGGACACAGGAAGTGTCCTCATAAACCATGTTTACGTTGTAGTACCCATGTCATTATACACATTTGTGTCCTCATAAACCATATATACCAGTACGCACACACACACACACACACACACATCTGGACACAGCAGCAGGTTTCCTACACTCTCAGTCACACTCACACAGACTCAACACTGGCGTGCGTTTCCTTCCATTGTTCATAAACGAAGAACTAACCTTTCTATTATAAATGTGTTGTCCCAGATTCCCTTCATACGGCTCATCAATCTCAGACTTATAACATTCCCCAAAGGAAGAATTCTTACAAAAGCCTTCTCCAAACACACATACTCATGACGTTACCCGAGTGCCACCAATCTCAAATCCACAATAAATCTAACAGATAGTAATGCAAAGTTTCACCTGTGTGATGTTTGGCTCCTCAACATCAGGAATGTTTTATCAAAATGATGAGCAGGCCAACCACAAAATCAATTTTCTCCTTCAATGGGATTTTTTAGTCTGCCAGGAATAAATCATAAATCCATTATATCTCCTCAACAAGCCTCGTGATTAGAGGAATCATTCATGTCTGTAGCACAATGGTGGTTCAGGATGAGTTACAAAGTATAGTTTAATAGTTATTATTAGAGGTTTGTTCAAATCACTAACCCAAAGTGTGAGCAATAATAAAAGTCATGCTTGCCTTTGGAATCAACACTAATAAACAAGCAATAAACAGGTGGATTCATGGGAGCACAGGTCGGGAACAAGAGGCAGCCAAATGAAGGTTTAGAGCTCTACTTCACTCAACAGCCTGATTATATTGAGGAGAGAATGAGAAGGAAAAAAGAGAAAGGCTCTGAAAATCTGAGAACAGACACGGACGGGAAAAAGAGCCCCCTCCAGACTTCACAACATCTTCATAAATGTGGAGTTAATCAAAATATTAT
>NW_015641017.1:78704-80174 GCF_001515625.1 Sinocyclocheilus rhinocerous
AAACAAGCAATAAACAGGTGGATTCATGGGAGCACAGGTCAGGAACAAGAGGCAGCCAAATGAAGGTTTAGAGCTCTACTTAAGCCTGATTATCTACAGCCTGATTATATTGAGGAGAGAATGAGAAGGAAAAAAGAGAAAGGCTCTGAAAATCTGAGAACAGACACGGACGGGAAAAAGAGCCCCCTCCAGACTTCACAACATCTTCATAAATGTGGAGTTAATCAAAATATTGTTCAAAGATCTGGCAGAGAATGAGAAGAATGCTGAATCAGCACCACGAGGGCTTTCAGAAATGTAAATGTGCTCTTTGGTGTTGACAGCACAAAGCCAGAGTGTCAGCTAACGCAACAGAGGACAGAGAGAACAAGCAGAACATGCACAATATATTCAATATATAGTATCGCAAAAACTACCTCACAATGTCACGATTCAATATTCACACAATTCAATTACAAGTTTAAGCTTCATGATATTGATCCTAATTCAAAACATTTCTAACATTGGGGATTGTCAGATTGCATTGCAGTAAAAGCTCTTGTGAGCTCTAGTGCATCAGCAACATTAGAAAGTATCAGGACCAAACTCCCCTTGGGAGGAACCAACGATTCTCCTTTAAGTACTTAAAAGACTGTTATTGTGGATACCAAAAAGGTAGTATTTGTTCTTCAGAAGTGAATAAACATGGAGATTTCCACATACACACACCTCTGTAATGATGAAGAAATCATCTCCTGGTTCTCCTTGCACTACGATCTTCTCTCCATCTTCAAACTGCACAGGCTCCAGGGCATCGGCCACAGTCAACCTCTCCCACTTATCAAGGGATTCTGCAAAACACAACAGTTTCATGTTAGGGAGACAGAAACTGTCAATCAGATTTTCCTTTTCGGATCTTAAAGGGGTCATATGATGTTGCTAAAAAGAACATTATTTTGTGTATTTGGTGTAATGAAATGTGTTTATGTGGTTTAAGGTTCAAAAAAACATTATTTTCCACATACTGTACATTATTGTTTCTCCTCTATGCCCCGCCTTTCTGAAACGCGTCGATTTTTACAAAGCTCATCGGTCTGAAAAGCGAGGTGTGCTCTGATTGGCCAGCTATCCAGTGTGTTGTGATTGGCCGAATACCTCAAGCGTGTGACGGAAATGTTACGCCCCTCACCATACTGTGATGCCGTGTGTGCGACGAGCGCCTGTGCGCCGGTTATGCGCGTGCGCCTGTGATGCGCGACGAGACAAAACCAGTAAAACTAGGCATTTGTTGCATCCAGTGGGGACATAATTACTGATTATAATGACTTATACTGTCTTTTTACACGTTGAGTTGCGTATCATGCTGTGTAAACATAAAACCATGTCTGCATTTGTGATCGGAGATTCTGGAACAGTGTTGTAAATACAACTTAACCACTGATTTCTAGTCGTGTCCTCTTTTGGAAGGCCAAACAAAGTAGTTTAGCTTTC
>NW_015641017.1:80198-83679 GCF_001515625.1 Sinocyclocheilus rhinocerous
AGGCATGACGAAGCGGATATCGTCCTCTTTTGGAAGGCCAAACAAAGTATTTTCGCTTTCGCAACAAAACACACAGTGTCTTCACAACATGGCAGCGGCAGCAACAATAGGCATACTACAGCGAGAATCAAAGTTACGCCTTCTTTCTTTGGGCAGCATTACGCAAATCTTCCCACATAGTGAGGTAGATATGTGGGGGCGTGTTAGAATGAGCCGTTTTAGGTAGGTGTGGTTGACTCTTAACTTTTATAAAGAATATCTCTTTGGATTTGAGACTTTAGTCTTTGCAACTTTACAGATCTTCTTTATGCACCAAGAGCTTGTAACACTCCAAAGAGAAAGGAAATTTGAAATCGCATCATATGACCCCTTTAAGGTACATGATCAGTTACACTTCAACTTCAACCTTTGAACTCAGGGTCCACTGGTTGGCAATAATAATAACAATCTTATTAAGGGGTGTGCATCTTTGGGTAGAGCGTGAATAGATTCAATTTATGATTTATAGGTTTTCAATTCAATTCAGGAATGATTTCTGCAGATTCAGAACAATTCGATTCAATCCGATTCACAATGAGGTTTAACTAGGGAACAATTTTTGCAACAATTTTTGCAACAATTTTTGCGAATTTGAATAAATCCAATTCACAACGATATCTAATTAATGATTTGATTCTGTATTTTTGAGTGCATTCATAGGATTATGTGAATGCTTCTCCCAATGTGTCTTAAGCAAGAAAAAGACAAACTACTTAAAGGGACAGTCCACCCAAAACTAAAAATTCTGTCATCTATATATTTTTTTGGTACTGTGGAAGTCAATGCCTACTGTCAGCTGTTACTCACAGTCTACAATATATTTTCTTTTGTGTTAGGCAGAAGGCAGAAACTCATACAGGTTGTGGAACAACTTGAGGATGAGTAAATGATGACAGAATTTTCATTTTTGGGTGAACTAATTTTATTGCACCCAGAAACATGAACGTAAAAACATTAATACATGTAAAACAGACTACTTGAAATATAACAAAGTGTGCAATGAGCTAATAAAATACTTTAGAGCTGAGCAAACCTAGGTAAACCTAAAATAAATACATAAAAATATATGTGTATATGCATATTTTAATTTTTTTAAACAAAGACAAAAATATTATTTTAATAATATTAAATATATTTATATATAATATTTAATTATTACATTTTTATTTACATGCACCAATATTGACAATAAAAATTAAGTGTTTTGTTTCAGTAGTAGTGGCCATGCAACAAGTTGGCCACTTTATCAATGTTTTGTGCATGAGGACGCAAATGATAGTGTGCTACATTTCCAATAATTTGCGCATGCAAGTAAACTATTGTTTATATATTTTTAAATATTGAATAATACTTCCCTGAATCATGACTCATTTGATTTTTAGCATTTTAAATCAATTCCTGACCGAAAAAAAACCCCTCACAATCCAAAAATGTTTCAAAATCTGTACATAGGCAGTATTTGTACTCAATGCATCAGGATCAAGTGAATCGTTACACCTCTAGATACCATAAATCTGATGATACTATGCTGACATCACGGTTCAACAAAGCAGCAATTCATTGAAATAAAAGCCACAGAAGTTCTAATGAAAAGTTGTTGACTTTCCATGCATACAGAAGTAACAAGCAGCCACAGACGGATATTTTTAGAGACCATTTTAAGAAAGCTTTGCTTTTTTTGAGTGCAACGAGCATCCGGTGGTCCGTGAGTGACCAGTGGGTGTGTCATTAGAGACTCAGACTAATGCTTTTATAAATAAACCGACTAATCAGAAAGACTCCAAGGCTTATCGTGAACTTCCTGCAGAATGTGAGGACTGCATCTCGACCTAGAAGAGCTTCTGTTGCTCATGGACTACTGAAGCCGTGGCTGTGAGAAATGAAACCGCCAAAGCCATCATTCAATACCCACCACATTCCAGAAACCCTTCCCACCTTCCAGCATCCATCACACAGGCGTACCACACACGAACACGACCGCACTGAAACCCTCTGGACTTGTGCAGTGCCGCTCCATCCTCCAGCTGCAAACAATAATGAACGCCTCTGCCTTTCACTGTTTGCTCGCTCTGTCATTCATCATTTCCCATCATCCCATCATCCCAGTGCAGGACAGTAGTGGGCGATCAGAGCTCATAATAGCGTTAACGTTTAAACAGTTAAAAGGGGCCGGTTGTGTGTGGCTGAGGTGTGTGTTTGTGTGTTGGGGCCGGCCTGTCTGCATGCTCCAGACTAATGGTCACTTTATCAGGCTGGCTAAGACATCCTCAGGCCCGGGCAGACGTCCACCTGCTTCAGTCGTAACATGAGCCGCAAGTGAGGGAAAAAATCAACATGCATGCTACAACTGAGAAAAAAGTGTGTATGCGTGTGTGTCTATGTTAGCACCATACTCTTTTAGGATATTGTAACATAATATACAAAAATACATGATGAAGGCAAAAATTATTTTTATTTAATAATATTGAATATAATATATTTTATATATAGAATAAGTAATTGATTAAATAAAAGTTGGTAACTCTTTACAGTAAAATTTCAGTTGTTAACATGAACTTGTTTACTACATGATCTAACATTTAGTTACAATGAATAGTACTTCTAGTTGTATCTGTTAACATAGCTCCTGCACTATGTGAACTAACCTGAACAAACAATGAACATTAACAAAGATCAATAAATGCTCGCTAATTGTTAGTTGATTCTAGCAAATGCATTAACTAACATAAACAACTGAGAATTGTCGTAAAATGTTATCAACCTACAGTCTTTGCTCTGCGTTTAACGTAACATTTTACATAAGAATAGTTTCATTGACAACTTGCACAATTTTGTTTTACTCATGTTTAATAAACAAGGTGTTCACATTTAACGCAACAGTATATGCTAGAATGGTTTTACAAATCGAAATCTCTTGATGGGACTCTCATGACTTACCAAGTATAGACACCTTGCTGAGGAACTCTTCATACATCTTCCTCTTCCTCAACGTGCTTCCCTAAAAAAATAAATAAAAAAAAACATTGAAGGAGCAGTTAGAAGACACATGGAGGACATCAGGTAACAGAATCTCTTGCCCTCTAATCAGTCTCTACAGAACAAGAATAAGAAACACGGCGCTGAGAACAAAGCTGGGGGACTTTCCTCAAACACTCCGCTGAAGGAGAACTATAAACATCCAGATTAAAGCAAAGTTTGGGCTTCCGTCTTCCTTTGTTTCTTGTGTGGCCTTTTTCAGCTCTGTCTCTCTCTAAATACTCAAATAAAACACACAGAAACACATTAAGTGGAGACGGTCTCGTAGTAAAGAAAAATCACAAATGATCTTCTTAGTGTCTCAAATGCTTCTTCAAGACACTTGGTTCGCTTGCCTGGTCCGAACCAGAGTTCGATTGCCCCCCCCTCCCCCTGCCCCCGCTGGACTGCGTTCATATTATTTTAT
>NW_015641017.1:83776-102411 GCF_001515625.1 Sinocyclocheilus rhinocerous
GATTGCTCCCCCAGCCCCCGCTGGACTGCGTTCATATTAATTTATTTGGGTCCGAACCGCGGTTCGTTTGCGTCATCAAGCCAGCAGCTGTTTACCCCGTTGCTTAGTAACGACGGCGCAGGAGAAGGCGGCAAATGCATAACATTGCTCTCTGCACTTTTATATATTTACGTTTTTGAACTGTTCGTTTTGTTTACAAAGCTTCGGTACATAACGGCACTTACGTCTGCCTTACGAATGTACTGCAAATGCTCTAAAGAACGCTGAAGGCGAACAGAAATGAGATATACAGCTCACTGTTTGCAGCGCATCAGTCACGCTCAGTGAGTGAAACACACACACAAACACACATTTTTATCAAATAATACGTCATTAATAGCGGTTCACTTCCGCGATTTGGTACGATTGCGTTCACATCAGCAGCGAACCGTACCAGAGTTCACTTGAACCGTACCCCAGACCACCCTTTTGAAGCGGACTCGGGTACGGTTCGCGGGTGCGCACCCGAGTTCGGAAGACAGCGTTCACATCATCCAAAAGAACCGAACTCTGACGTCAATCGAACCCGGGTGCGCACCAAAAGTGCTAGTGCGAAAGCACCCTAAATCTCTTAAAACACAATTTTAACTCTTTCCCCGCCAGCGTTTATGAAAAAGTTGACAGCCACCGCCAGCATTTTTGCTGATTTTCACTAAAAGTTCATGACCCCCACAATACTTTGTTTTATGATTATCTGAACATGCAATACATCAAAAATAAAGAACAGAGCCTCTACTTTTAAACAAAAACATCAGTTTTATTCTAGCTTCAAGCATTCTTTTTTATCAACACTTGAATGTAGGTAAGTTTTATAAAAAAAAGCAACATTTTGAGCAAAAAGCAGAGAAAATCACGTTTTTATCAAATACTACATCTGGATCATATTCAGTAGGATGATCCATCAACACCCCCAAAGCTTCACAGTCCTGAACCACTTCCTGGATCGACATTTCACATGCATATGCATATATACGAGATTGCTCGTTTCTGCGTCTTCCTCGCATGTGTTTTTGATCAGACTCATTAAGGAGATGCGTATAGCGCCTAGGGTTGCAAAGGGGTGGAAAATTTCCGGCAAATTTCCAAAAATCCCTGGAATATTCCCAAAAAATCCTGGAATGTTTCCGAAATTTACTGGAAATTTGCCACCTTTTTGCAACCCTAATAGCGCCCCCGACACACACAAACACACATTTTTATCAAATAATACGTCATTAATAGCGGTTCACTTCCGTGATTTGGTACGATTGCGTTCACATCAGCAGCGAACCGTACCGGAGTTCACATGATCCGTACCCCAGACCACCCTTTTTAAGTGGACTCGGGTACGGTTCGCGGGGGCGCACCCGAGTTCGGAAGACAGCGTTCACATCATCCAAACAACCCGAACTCTGACGTCAATCGAACCCGGGTGCGCACCAAAAGTGCTAGTGTGAAAGCACCCTAAATGAAGTCTCTGTGTTCTCAGATTTAAGTCATCTCATGTGAGTTCCTCAGATGTTTATTTCTCTTACTGCATGTCAACAATTGAGTCCATTTCATTTTAGGAGAAACATCTGAGTCAAAATGTTCCTCTGAGATGGACTGTAAAACTTTATTCACTAAACCACCTTCAAATCCAAGACAACGTAACGTATACGCAAATGTCCAGCCACTGACTGACCGTGAAGCTCTTCTCTCTTACGAGGTCAGCGACCTCTCCACCTCTGGTGTTTGAGAAGAAGATACAAAAACATCAGAACATCTAAGATGGCCTGCAGACACTGAAGTGAAGCATGACATCGTGATCTACAGCATACTGGCAAGTGCTGGTCAAGCTTAATGGATTAGTTCACCCACATTTCCCAAATAAACAGTATATGTTTCCTGTAGACAGACTCGCTGGGGATCTCTTTACTAGAGCAATTGAGAAAGGCCACGCGTATAAAATGTGAACTCAAACACTTCTGATAGAGAAACATGAGGCACATTCTAGTGCATATTTATGTGCATAAATGTCTCCTCAAATAACTGACCAAAATACGGTGTGTTTTCCTTATAAGTTAGTCTAGGCAATATTTTGAATAATTATAATATATTGAGTATTATAAATTGGAGAATAAGAATAAGAATAATTAAAAAATTAAAATAAAAAATAAATAAAAATTTAAAAACAACTTAAATTAAATGAAAATGGATCAAAGTAAAAAAAAAAATTAATACATAAAAATAAATATCATATTTAAATAAATAATATGTTTATTAAAAAATCTTATTCTCATTATAATATATCTTCTATTACAATTACCATAAATTACTTTTCAAGAATAGATTGTTTACAATCATTAAAATTCTCATTAATGTAATCTGAAAAATATATTTAATATACAGTATTATAGAATTAAATATATATAATATATTATATATATATGAAAAATAAATAAATACATAAATATTATTTTTTTACTCATCACTTCAGTCCAAAAGCCTTTCAGACTGTATGTTAAAAATGTTAAATCAAGAAGTAGAATACTTATTATTATTATTATTATTTTTACAATTATTAAAATTCTCATTAAATGTGAAAATTATCATATAATATTAAAATAATAAATAATAATGAAATATATACACACATTGTTTTTATTATTTTTTCAATCATCATTTTAATCAAAAAGCCTTTCAAGACGTACGTTGAACATGTTAAATCAAGAAGTAAAATAATAAAAAAGTAAGATTTTCTTTGATTGGGAAAAACAGATTTCAGATTGAATAAGATATCCATCAAATAACATCAAAAAGCTGAAAAATATTAAGATATATACATTTTTCTATACTGTCCAGGTATATTTGCACACACATTATGACACACCATGAGGATTTTATGCTCAGTGTGGACGTGGAATATGACACATTTTAACAGCTTTTTGAATTACTGACTTATCTCTAATTGACTGCAGCCACACACACAATAATTTATTGGTTTAATTAAGAGCAGCTCAGCATAGCTGCAATCTGACAGGCTGTCTCTCCTTTCACAAAACACAGTGTGTGTGTGTGTGTGTGTGTGTGCGTGCGTACTGGTATATATGGTTTATGAGGACACAAATGTGTATAATGACATGGGTACTACAACGTAAACATGGTTTATGAGGACACTTCCTGTGTCCCCGTAATACAAAAGGCTTAAAAAACATACAATACGGTGTTTTATGAAATTCTAAAATTGCCAGCAGTTTCCTGTGAGGGGTAGGTTTAGGGGTAGGGTTGGTGTAGGGGGCAATAGAAAATACAGTTTGTACAGTATAAAAACCATTACGCCTATGGAATGTCCCTGTAATTTTCAACAGCCACACACACAGAGAAACGCGAGGAGAGGCTGGGTCAGTTTCACCTGTGGACACACAATCCACTTGTTGATTTTATGAGGAGAGATAAAAAAAAACTAACACATGGGGCAGAAATAAACGCTCATCTTCTGTCCGGCCCTCCTTAGAGCCGGCCAACATGTCACTTAAGGTGAGAAAGTGTGCTTACTATTCTTGCAATAAGCCTTCTGTCGCATATTAAAGGGATAGTTCACCCAAATATGAAAGTTTTGTCATCAATTACTCACCCTCATGTCGCTCCAAACCCGTATGAGTTTGTATTTTGATCAAACAGTTGTCGGTAGCCACTGACTTCCATCGTATTTTTTTCTATATGGAAGTCAATGGCTACCAGCAGTTTGGTTAACCACATTCTTTAAAATATCTTCTTTTGATTGGTCCATTTTTGAATCTAGAAATTTTAGAGTATGTCTACATAATTTGTCATGTTTCCTAATATCCTTAATAGTGCTGTCAAACGATTAATCGCGATTAATCGCATCCAAAATTAAAGTTTTTGTTTATATAATATATGCGTGTATACTGTGTATGTTTATTTACATTTAGTAATTTAGCAGATGCTTTTATTCAAGGCGACTTACAAATGAGGACAATGAAAGCAATCAAAATCAACAAAAGAGCAATGATACGCAAGTGCTATAACAAGTCTCAGTTAGCTTAACGCAGTACACGTAGCAAGGGTTTTTTAATTATATAATAAATAAAAAGAAAACAGACAGAAAAGAAAAAGAATAGAGCAAGCTAGTGTTAGAGGCCTTTTTTTGCTTTTGTTAATTGTATAATAAATAAAAAGAAAACAGACAGAAAAGAAAAAGAATAGAGCAAGCTAGTGTTAGAGGCCTTTTTTTGCTTTTGTTAATTGTATAATAAATAAAAAGAAAACAGACAGAAAAGAAAAAGAATAGAGCAAGCTAGTGTTAGAGGCCTTTTTTTGCTTTTGTTAATTGTATAATAAATAAAAAGAAAACAGACAGAAAAGAAAAAGAATAGAGCAAGCTAGTGTTAGAGGCCTTTTTTTGCTTTTGTTAATTGTATAATAAATAAAAAGAAAACAGATAGCATACAAAAAGAATAGAGAAGCTATGTTAGTTGTGTTAATTTTTTTTTAAAGAAAAAAACAGTTAGTAAATGAATAGAGTGGAAGTCTAAAAGGGGCAAGTTTTTTTAAAGAATAGAATTAGAATAGAGAGTGCTAGAGTTATATATATTTTCAAAATATATACTGTATGTGTGTGTCTTTATATATACAAAATAAATATACACAGTACACACACATATATTATGTAAACAAAAACTTTTATTTTGGATGCGATTAATCGCGATTAATCGTTTGACAGCACTAATTCTTAATTTTATTAACAGCCATGTTTGCATCATTGCATATTTCTGTTTATAATGCACATGAATATGCATAACTTATATGATTAATTGAAGACAACAGCTTTGACAATGCATTTGACTTCCATAATACTTCTGAATTAAACAGAATATTCATGATTGGAATAATGATTAATCAGGGCATTTTTAGGACTATTTAAATTTTCATGACCATTATGTACCAAGATCGCCAAAATTATTTTACTGCTGCAATGTAGAATTAAAATCGAATTTGCATAAAAAATAAAATAGATTTTTGAAAACAAAATTCACCTATGCCGCATTTATTTAAAGGGGTCATATGATGCTGCTAAAAAGAACATTAATTTTATACTTCTGAGTCAATTATGATTGTATTTAATATAATATAGTATAATATAATAATATTAAATGTATAATAAAATATATTTTATTTCTAATTGATTTTTTATTGAAAAATGCATATTTTTGAAAGAAGTTTTTTTTTTTTAAGTATTATGAAATATTATTACAATTAAAAATAATTGTTTTCTATCTGAATACATTTTAAAATATTGGCAATCAAACAGTTGCCAAAAGCCATTGACTTCCATAGTATTTTTTCCATAATGAAGTCAATGGCTACCAGCAGTTTGGTTATCCACATTCTCCAAAATATCTTCTTTTGTGTAAGTTTTTGTGAGGAAACAATAAAAAAAAATCATTTTTGGATGAACTGTTCCTTTAAGTAATTTTATTGGAACAACTTCCATAAAAATAATGGCAAATATTACTTCAAGTGACTAAAAGTGCATGTTTTCTTCACGAGAGTGTGTGCGCGTTAATGAATTCCACCTTTCCCAATTAGTATGCAGTACTATGTGCTCCAAAGTCACAGCAGATTTATCCTTTCTGCTAATGAGAGACATCACCGTAGCATTGGAGATGCATTCCTGCGCGATAGCATGTGTCTGGGAGCTTTATGGAGCTGTGCGTTCTCACTTACACACATGAGCAGACGGGTTAATGTCTGTATTTTGCATGTGTTTGACAGCATTAGCATGGTGAACGGTGGATGGAGCGAGCAGGACTCTGCTGGTCTCAGTGCGCAGGCTCTGACCCAAGAGCTCGATACGCCGCAATCTGATGTGGCAGTGACCCAGCGCTGACTCAACGTGCCTTCAGAGCTCGTCCAGATCGTCCAGAGCGGAGGAGAAATATTAGCACCGATATATCACACAGCGGATCACTGAGCACATACACGAGGAGAACAGACTCAGAACAAACAAGACTACTAATAACATTAAGAACATTGAGATCAGCAGGGCTTTCTTGCTCTTTTAAAATAAAATAAAATAAAATAAAGCTAGATGAATCATGTAGACATACTCTAAAATCTCTAGATTCAAAAATGGACCAATCAGAAATCGCCAATGTTATGATGTCACAAGCATGAGCACATTACCATATGACTACTCACATTTATGCTCTATACTGTTTGATGTCAGTAAGATTTTTTCAAGGAAACTAGTATTTTTATTCAGCAAGAATGTATTAAATATATCAAAAGTCACAGTAAAGACTTTCTTATGACTTACTTTCTTTTTCTTTTCTTTTTTTTAAGTCTTTCTATTTATCAAAGAATCCAGAAAGAATGTGTAACAAGCAGCACAACTGTTTTCAACATTGATAATAATAAGAAATGTTTCTTGAGCAGCAAATTCAGCATATTAGTATGATTTCTGAAGGATCATGTGACACTGAAGACTGGAGTAATGATGCTGAAAATTCAGCTTTAACAACAGGAATAAATGACATTTTAAATTATATTAAAATACAAAACAGCTATTTTAAATAATACACATATTTCACAATATTACCGTTTTTACTAATCAAAAATGCAGCCTTGGTGAACATAAGAGACTTCTGTTAAAACGTATCAACTCTAAACCTTTGAACAGTAGCATATATTAATATTCATTCATTCATGTACTGTTCACTATCCAGCAACTTGGCATGTGGTTGTTAGTTGTTTCACATGTAAAGTAATCATTTACATATAATCTTAAAGTTACAGTAGCATAAACTGTTTGAAGAGTAACAGAGAGCGTGGAAAATGCTCATAAAAACTAAACTATGACCATTAACAGTTCAGGAAGCCATGACTGCCATTATTAATGGACTCTGGGGGGGAAAAAAAATAAAATGCTAGAAAAGTGTGGAAAAGGCCACTTTAAACTAAACAATCCTATTTACTACAGAAACAAAAAAAGGGGGGTGGAATATGCTACAGATTCCCAGGATGATAAAGACAACTTCTGAGAGAGAGAGCATTTACAAAGAAAATCTATTTTAAAGCATCTTATCTTCTCTTTAAAACAAAACGTGGGAAGTGGATTCTCTGTGGAGATTTACGACACATCATTTCACTTGAACTTTATCCATGTCATCTTTTGGAAAGGTAAAACAATGACAGTAAGTGTTCCACTTTTTATAGTGTTAAAAAAGGTCAGTGGATAAGATTTGTATCATACAGGACAGGCACATATTTATTTATTTACAGTAATACGATTTTTTTTTCACAGTAGTAAGAATAATGTGGGGCTTAATTGTCATGAAAAAAAAGTTTCATGGTTCTAAAAAAAAAAAAGGTGTACATTTCTCACGGGCAACACAGAGGTAACACATAACCTAAAGGTTTCATAAGATTCACCCTATCACACTTGCTATACTGATGAATATATTGCAGATGTAGACATGTTTCTTTGCTTTCCCAGATCTTAATGAAGTTGGTTTCATGACTTTATGGTGATAAGTTGCATATACCACAGCACATGTGTGCATTTGACTGTAGAAACAGGTATGAAATACTGAACTCACGTCAACTTCTCCTTGATCAATCACATAAAAGTTGTCTCCTTCATCACCTGAGAAAGAAACCAGAGAAAACTGTGAGTTTATTCCAATCAACCAACTTCAGGAAAAAGACTACCGATAAATAGCACTCTTTCCTTCTTCCTTTTCCTTGTTTCTCTGCTCAGTTGTGAAAATCGACATAAAATATTGAACATACACTACCATTCAAAAGTTTGGGGTCGGTAAGATAAAATGTTTTTAAAAGAAGTCTTTTGTGCTCACCTAGGCTGTATTTATTTTATTAGAAATGAATGTTTTCTATTCAAATATATTTTAAAATCGAACTTATTTCTGTGATGCAAAGCTGAATTTTCAGTCTTCAGTGTCACATGATCCTTCAGAAATCAGTCTAATATGCTGATTTGCTGCTCAAGAAACATTTATTAATAATAATAATAATAATACGTTTTATTTATATAGCGCCTTTCAAACACCCAAGGACACTTTACATAAGGTAAATAACATAGTAATAAACAGCCAAACAGCAGACAGAGGTGAAATAATATGCAATATACAAGATAAGTTACAAAACAAGCATAGAACAGAAAATTAAGCAGGCAATCAATTAAGAAACATTGAAATTAAGTGAGTTTTGAGAGCAGTTTTAAAGGTCTGGAGTGAAGAGATAACACGGAGATCTTGTGGTAGTTTATTCCAGAGCTTGGCAGCGGAAATGCAGAAAGCCCTACCACCCACACTAGATAGCCGGAATTTGGGTACTGCAAGCTAATTTTCAGAGCTCGATCTCAAAGTACGGGCAGGGACATAGGGGAGAATTGATTCAGAAAGGTAAGAAGGTGCTAACCCATGATGGGCCTTAAAAACTAAAACAAGAATCTTAAACTGAATACGATAGGTGACAGGGAGCCAATGTAATTGCTGTAAAACCGGAGTGATGTGGGCATCTTTTTTTGGTAAATGTAAGAACATGAGCAGCTGAATTTTGGATAAGCTGCAAGCGATTAATGACTTTGTTTGGTAGGCCATAAAACAAGGAGTTACAGTAATCCAGATGCGACGTGATAAACGCATGAACCACAGTTTCAGCACCTTTGAATTTTAAAGATGCTCGTAGGCGGACAATATTACGAAGGTGAAAAAACAGTATTTGACAAGCTGATTGATGTGGGATTCAAAACGTAGACTAGAATAAAACATTATACCAAGATTGTGTATAGTGGAGGAGGGATGGACTATAACTCCGTCAATGTTAATGGAGTAGTCAGGTTGGGAGGAGACAAGGGATCTAGGGCCAACTAACAGAAATTAATTTTTTTCATTATTTAACTTTAAGAAATGTTGTGCCATCCATACTTTGAGATCATGTAAGCAAGATGTAAAAGAAGGGGGGGAAACAGAATTGGGCTGTACGGTAAAATAGATTTGTGTATCATCAGCGTAACTGTGGAAATTTAGACCATGGCGCCGGATGATCTGACCCAGAGGAAGAATATAGATTAAGAATAGAAGTGGACCAAGGACAGATCCTTGAGGCACTCCACGAGAAAAAGTTTCTTATTCCTCATTTCTTATTATTATCATTGTCCAAAGCAGTTGTACTGATCAAAAGCTTTGTGGGTATTTTCTTTCAGGGTTCCTTGATTAATAGAAAGTACCAGCATTTATTTGAAATAGAATTTTTTAGTAACAATGTAAAAGTCTCTACTATCACTTCTGGTGAATTTAATGCATCCATGCTGAATAAAAGTTTTAATTTCTTTACTAAAAAAATGACTTACCCCAAACTTTTGAGCAGATCACTATAAAGTATCTGCTAAAAGTTAATTGGTCAACCTTTTAAGTGTGCATTAGCATCTACATGACCCCGCAGCTAACAAAAACAGCCTAAAAGCCACAAAACTCCCATTTTAATTTCATGGGACCTTTAAATTCAGGACGGAAAGGAGGAAAAGATAAATAATGCCATCTCGTTCCCAGATTCCATCTCTTTCTGACTCCCCGTTTCCCAAGAACACACACACACACAGTGGTGCGTATCAAAGATAAAAGATGGCACACCACTTTAAAAGCGTCAGCACCTCCCAGAGCGGTGTCGTCTAAACGATTCCCAGGCTTCTTCATCTACACCCCATTTGAGAGTTTTTAATGGACGGCTGGGAGTGCCAGAAGCCACGGGCCCCGATCAACATTTCCAAGTTAAAGGCCTTTACATAAAGCATTTCTGTAGGTTCAGGGGCTCATTGATGTCTGAGTATGTGTTGAAATTGGTGTTTGGGATCCTGGTAGCGAGCGTGTGTGTGTTTGCGCATGCCAAAGAGTTAAAAGAGCCCATGATCCGTGCGCTGCAGAGTTCACACGGGTTCACGGGGCTAATTAACACCAAACACACTAAGCGCTCGTAAATCACACCAGCAATTTATCTTAACACACTCACCGATCGCTATTGGCTTACACACCGTATCTCTCTCTCTTTCAACCCGTTCAGCTCATTTTTCTTAGTATTGTTCCTGTCTTCCTGTCTTTTATCACCTCTGCTCTGAAGTTTCTGTTTTTTGGCTAACAGATCCTTGAGTCACAGAGTGCAGTCAAATATTTGATGAGAACCAAAACGCACACTTCTACACACAAAACTTTGCACATTCCTAGATCTAGTTTTATGGGCAATCTGCCCATGTTAGATAAATGCATCGAAACTCTGCTTCAAGAATCGCATTGCACAGAGAGTGTGCAAGACGTGCATGCAGATCACTGTTCTCTATCGCTTATCAACTCCACATGAAACCAAAAAGAGCTCATTGTTTGACTGTATAAAAAACCCTCATCACCCACCGTTCCTTCTTACATAACTAAAACAATCTGCAATGCATTTGTGAACTTAGTATGAGTACTTGGTTTTGACTTTATGATTGCTCTTCCATAGCTCAACATGAAGGTGTCATCATTCAGCCTTGTCACAATGTGACTGCTGGCATACTGTAGGCCTGAATGTGGAAAGAATAGGATGGAGAGCATTGGTCTCTGAAGAATTTGAATGAGAAATGTATGGGTTTATATAGAGATCACATTGCAGACGACTGCAAATACAGTTGAGATGTTTTCTAGAGACACATTTCTTCTGGAGATTTCAGCTACCGTCTCCATATGCTTTGAGATATTTCAGTCTTTCTACTTCAAAATAGCACCTTTAGCTCAATTATTTGCGAAATTTGCAAGCAATTTATTGGTGAAAATTGTTCAGTTTAGAGATCTTTCTTTTGATATTTCTTTGGTTTGCATTCTTGTGTTTTGCACTGTATGTGCGCTGCATAAATGTCATGTAACATTAAATACATTACATGAAATAGAATTAAATGTTCTAAGGCCCAAAAACGTACTCTACACAAGTAGAGTTTACATGACCACAGACACCTTGAGCTACACAAGCCTGGTTTTATGTGCCATTTTGTTCCAAAATACTATAATATTTAGAACAACAGAAGTGTAGCTCATTTAGACTGTAGTAAAAATTATTTCCCAGAAGTTAGCTAAATTTTGGATATCCTTCCATCATGAGATGTTTGTGGATCATCTTCAAAAGCAAAAAAAAAAAAAAAAAGAATAAAATAATGTTTTTTTTTGTAATACTAAAAATGCTTATTTTCTTTCAGGATCAGAATTAGGTTTGGGTTAGTCTGTAGCTTGGTAAACTAAACTAAACTAAACTAAACTAAAAGAAAATAAAAGAAAAAAGAAAAAATAAACTGAAAAAAGAAAATACAAAAATAAAAAATTTAATTAAATAAAATTAGACTAAAAAATAAAATTAACAAGAAAAAAAAAAAAAAAATCCAGGGCAGTGGGCAGTGACTTTTTTATTTTTATTAACAGAAACTGATATATTTTAGAGTCTTGATATATTAATTAACTACAGTTAATTTTGTGACTCCAGAAAAAAATTACAAATAAAATTATGGGGCCCTATCATACACTCGGCACAATGCGGCGCCAGGCATGACGCAAGTGGTTTTTGCTATTTTCAGCCCGATGCAGTTATCATTTTCATGTCCTGCACCACGTTGTGCATTTGTGCCCATTTGTGCGCCCATGGGCGTGCTGGTCTGAAAACGAGGTGTGTTCAGGCGCATTGTTGGCGCGTTGCTATTTTGAGGCACCAACTAAAACCTGGTCTAAAGTCAATAGCGCAGTATGTTTTTGTTATTTAAAGTAGTAATATGCGCCTATAGGCGGGTCCACAACGCGCATACACTCTGCTTATTACACACAGGGACGCGCAGCAGCACACAAACATGCCAAATATTAAGAATTAAAGGATTACAATGTAAAATATTATTATTGTGTAGGCTACATAAATATAAAAATGCTTACATGTCATAATGGATAGTCATTGCATGTATCAGAATCTAGGCTACCTATTTGCTCGCGCACGAGCAGCTCCATTTCCTCTCTGGAGACGCGTTCAGTCTTTGCTCTCGCAAATTCCGCCGTGTAAATAGCGAATCCGCCATGGCACGAGCGCAACTGGCCTTTAAAGGGAATGATTGAGGGGAGAAAAAATGATCTTGATTGTATGTTTTTAGCATTTGATTTAATTGTTAAATTATTCTAGCATAATAATACATTTTAACAGTGATTGTATTAATATTATAATAAATAAAATAAAATACTCACTAGTTGAACAAATTGTCTATGAGATTTTCTCACTAATATAGTGATGCAAACATGTGCTGTATGTATGATATAAAACTCATGGTTTTCCATACTGTACCTTGCTGGATTACTGTCTCCCCAGCGATGTGTGTGACCGGGAACATGGCATCAAATATGTCACTGCGGAAAAAAAGAGATATGTTAGATTAATCTCTCATTTAATCACTGGAAATACAAAAACCCAAATTCAGAATTCAGTTCAATAGAATTCAGATCAAATGCGACATGACCATGTCAATGCTACTGTATCACAAGCTTCTACCCACATTTTCACATATCCACAGAAACACGCGTGTTTAACATACAAAAGACAACAAACTAATAGTAAATGCTCATGCTCTGCTCTTTACGAGACACACACCCTCAAACAAGAAACAAAACCGCACAGCCGTTCCTGTGTGAAAGCAAAGAGTGTCGTAAGTGTTACAAGTTTATGACCCTGATAATGCACTTCCATTCTTTGTGTTTCAGGAGCCACTAGTGTGTCAGTCACTACACATGACCCCTGACTCCATCCCACAATACACCTCTCCGGTTACTGCTGCCGGTTGTAGGCAGTGTTTATTCACTGCTGCTGTTGTGCTGTCAGTGCATCAGTAGTTGTATTTATGTTATGCCTTTATTTAGATTTCATTTATTTTTATTTCAGGTGTAGTTTTAGTAATTTTAGCACTTCAGCTTAAACCATTTCATTTAGTTGCTAAGGCAACATTTAGAATTTTCTATGTTTTTTAAGCTTACATTTTCATTTTAGTAATTTTGCTATTTGCTTTTCTCATTTTAATTAGTTTTTTTTTATATTTCTATTTAACTTTAATTTGCTTTTATTCCAGTTTTAGCTTTAATTTGAGCACTCCAGCTTAAATTATTTTATTTCAGTTAGTTGCCATGCAACATTTATAATTTTTATATTATATTTAAGTTTTTCAAGCTTACGTTTTTCATTTAATATTTCATTTTGGCTTTATTTTAAATAGCAAATAAATAAATAAAATAATAATTTTGGCTTAATTTTAGTTTAGTTAGCAATAAAAACACTGCAAGTCACACAAACGTTTATTAATTAATACAAGTATATAGTGAGCTTAGCAAACACTGGTAATAATGCAACTAAGCCTAGCAAAACATGTAGAAACAGCGAGAAGTTGTTAAAATGAGTTCCTTTGAGTTCATACGCATGAATACAAAAGTAATTGCACGCATTCTACTTCAGAGGAAGCTTTAATGCAATGATTAGAGGCGTTGAAGCTCATATTCCAGTCTTGAGAGCAAATAATAGAGCATCTGTTAGGTGGTCTTCAGTCACAGGCACTTGGTTTTAGAAGTTTACTGAGTGTAAAGGATGTTTATTTAAAAAGTTCCACCATGAGAGCTCTCATCAGCTGTCTGGCTGCGGGGATTCCCCAGCACTCGAACCCATTCACAGCCCCGCGGCGTTACCAGATTACCATTTCAGTGGGAGATGATGATGATGGCTCCCTGGAGAACTGAACCACAGCTATTACAGAGAGGTGAAGTGGTTAAAACAGAGCTGTGAGTAGCCATTAAAAGAACCAGGATGGTTAAAGTCTTGAGGTAAAGGGAGGAGAAGGGGATTGAGAAGGTGGCTGGTGAGATCGGTCTTACATTTAAGAAAGGAGTGGGTGGGAAGTGCTTGAGAAGGATTGAAAGCTCTTGTAGCTCAACTAGTGGTGCAAGAGATGGCAAGGTTATAGGTTCAATTCCCCAAAGCAGTTCAAAGGTTTGGGTTCGGAAAGATATATATTTTTTTTTATAAATTAATATTTGTATTCAGCAAGGATGCATTCAATTGAACAAAAGTGGCAGCAGAGACATTTATGTTGTTACAAAAATATATATATTTCAAATAAATGCTGTTCTTTTGAACTTTCTATTCATCAAAGAATCCTGAAAAAGAATATGTATCACGGTTTCCACAAAAATATTAAGCAGCACAACTGTTTTCAACATTAATAATAATAAAATATGTTTCTTAAGCACAAAATCAGCATATTAGAATGATTTCTGAAGGATAAATGATATTTTAAAATATTTAAAAATGCAAAACAGTTCTTTTACATTGTAATAATATTTCACGATATTGCAATTTAGTACTGTATTTTTGTTCAAATAAATCTAGCCTTGATGAGCAAGAGGCTTTTTTCTCAAGAGAATCTTTTAATAACACGAAAAAAAAAATCGTACTGGTCCCAAACTGTTGAACAGTAGTTTATACATCCAATATCTGGAAATCTATGTTTAAACACGTATAGAGATGGAATAATTCTAGTTTAAGTGGGAGATTGATGTAAACACAGATATCGAATACAAGACATGTTGTGTGAAAGTAAACAGGTGGGAGAAAAAAAAATGAAAATGGTCAAAAAAATCTGATCTATGCATTAAACCTGAGAGTCCAAATGCTGTCTTAAAGACAGCAAGCAAATATTTACTAACCAATTCTTGGTAGAAATTAAGGCATGAGTTGAAAGAAATAGGGGAAAAAGCATGAATGAATTTACTTTCAACTGCTTCTTCATTTTTAATTCTTTCCAAGAACTGCACACACATTATTGTAGGATACCATACACAACAACCATTGTATTTCAGATGCTGGATATTTCAAACAGCAAAAACACCAACACTGACCATCTTCACCGGATATACAGTACCAGCACCAAAGCAGCACTAACCGGCATAAACCAGTCTTGACCAACATAAGCTGGTCTTTTGAGCAGGAGAAGGAATTAAAAACTGAGGAGGTAGATAGCAACATGAGAAGGAACAGGCGTTTCGTCTGAACCTGTCCATGAATGAGTGGGAGGAGGAAAAGTTGGTGGGTTTGAGTATAAGAGTGAGAAAATATAAGCGTTAAAAAAACACATGAAGGGGTTTAGAGAGAGACTGCGGGGGGGGGGAGGTTCACCGCAGATTTGGGGTGGGATACACCGAAGAACGTGAGATGTGTCAGTGTGGATGCTGAAGTCACTATGAAGGATGAGTAGGGCACAGCCTTCTGGGAAAAGAATGAGTAAAGTATTCACAGTTCACATCCAAAAACCACAAACTGATAGAGTGAGTGACGTTCACTACTGTCAATGAATCAGCAGCTGATCAGCCGCGGATTCATTGACAGCAGTGAATGTCACTCACTGATAACTCCCTGATAACGTATTGCCATGCTGTTTCAAACTTTTTAACAGAATACAATACTTTTTTTCATCAAAGACGCATTAAACGGATGAAAAGTAACTGTAAAATACATTTACAATGTTACAAAGGGAATCCATTTAAAAAACTAAAACGTATTTAAGAAGAATAGTGTAAGCAGCACTGCACAAGAAGAATAGTGTTAGCAGTACTACACAAGAAGAATAGTGTAAGCAGCACTACACACCCAAATGAGAACAACGCCGCAACCGGTGTTTATCATAGCAAAGACAACATATCATATGAACTCCGTGAGCGGAGGATGGGAGCGCTGGAGTTTATGGCAGTTATAAGAAATCTCTAGTATTAATTCTGATCATGGCTTGTCTTGAAAAACGAAGACAGTTTAACGTTCGTCGTAGGAGAAATCCTATTGCAAGACTGTACAGCAAATCTTCTGACACTGCCAGGATTTCGTCTGAGGTAAAATTTGATCGCAAAGGCCATTAATCGGCTGTCTGAACATGTCAAACCAACGATCAAAGATGACAGATTTTAGCCTAGGATTATAGGAATCTTTTACGATTTTCAAAATTTGTCTCCGACGACCAAATCGTGGCCAAAATCGCACAGTGTGAGCTGGGCTTTATTTGTTTAAAGTGTTTGCAAACCAAATGTTACTGGACTTTTGTTCATATAGCACTTTTAAATGAAAAAAGTGCACAATACACTACTTTTGAATTCATTATTGAATTTTGTGCATAATGCGATTAATCGCAGGGGGGGGAAATCATGCGATTAATCGCTATTAAAAATGTTAAAATAAAAAACAGTTATATTAAATTGTAAAAAATATTTCACAATATTACCGTTTTTACTGTATATTGATCAAATAAATGCAGCCTTTGTGACTTGGTGAAAAACTATATATTTCAATTTATCTGGCAAATATACATAAATATAATAATATAAATATAAGTGCAGTCAAAATTTTGACTGATTTGTTCCTGTTTGCCCCTTATTCTGCTCAATAATCATAACTGGCTACCAATCACAGCTTGTGTTGTTTTCATGCCATTCAGGGGCATTTATACTTTGTTGAAGATACAAAGCAGAGCATCATATAAAGGAAGATATAAGATGACACTGAGCGTCTGCACAGTGGTCTGTAAATGACTGTTTTTGTGTGCGTACGTGTGACCGCAAAATCTAACGAGGCTCCTAAATCATCACCTCTTCTCTTCTTCTTTAATTGAACCTCACTCTTTCAAAGGGAACGTGTTAAAAGCACCAACATTAGGTCTCCTTTATTTGTCCAGCACAAGCCTGAGCCTGCCTTACACTCGCAAACGTCAAGGAAAAACAGCTGAATGCAAAGGAACAAACTCTCTAGCCTTCAGACAGTAAAAGCCAGCTGAAGTAAAGCATGTTCTGGAGCCCAATGACTTTCAAACAAAGTCATACAGGTTAGAAACAAAATCAAGGTGAGTAAAAGAAGACAAAATATCCATTTTTGGTGAACTCTCTCTTTAACTCTTGAATGGCGTAACTTTCACTTAATCATCAGTGAAGTCACAGCAGAGAGTAACGTCTGGTTTAAAGCATTTGACTGTGACACATCTGGGTGTTTGTTTCATCTGCGAGTGGAAGCTGCAACATGCTGTGTGTTAAACAGATGACAGACTCACACACCTGTGTACTTTTATGAGATCAGTCCTGAGACACGCTATCTGCAAAACACAGCCTCTCAATAAGGACAGATGTTTACAAATGGGTCTCTGTGGCCACATACCAGTCCATAATCCATAAAAACACTTCCTCCAGTGAAAAAGTCCATCCCCTGTTGCCCTCTCAGATCAAAATCCACCAACATATTTGTTTAGAACAGTTTTGGACTGTTTTCACTTGTGCTTGATCCATGCATATTTCTCTCCTGATTCAGACAAGATGACTTTTTCACTGGAGAAAGCAAAATTATGGATATAGGAACGGAAGCAACTGTTTGACGGCACCCATTCACTTGTAGAGGCTAAAATGGTGAGCTTAGTGATGTAATGCTAAAATTTCCCAAATCTGTTCAGATAAAAGAAACAAACTCATCTATAAACCTGGATGACCTGAGAGTGAGAAAATTCTCAGCAAATTTTCATTTTTGTGTGAACTATTCCAGTTGTTCATAGGCAAAACATAGAGGGTTCCAAGTGTAACCGGACTCATTTTGTGGACTAAATAAATTATGTGACAAGAAATGCAGCATGTTATGACTAAGCATGGGCCGATTACCGGTTTCAAGGTATACCGTGATTTGAAAATGTCATGGTTTCAAAACCGCTAATATTTTCCGTTATACCATTCCTGCGGTATGCGCTGTTTTTCATGTCTCCTCAAAGACTCGGGTGTACTCACACTAGGCACGGTTGCCTTGAACCGAGCCTGAGCGCGATTATCCCCCCTTCCCCACTCCCCTGCTGGCCTGCACTCACACTTGCACTAAACATTCCGGGCCGGAGCACGCTTACGTCATGTATGAGATAACGGAGAAAACCACTTTCGCTAATATTCTGCCAAATAATTAATAATAATTAATTAATCATTTATGCCATGCATTGATTTTCATTTGTATGTATCAGAAAATTATTACGGAGGCAGCTGACGTTAATGAAATAATTTGCAGCTTTACTCGCAAACTACATTTCCTGTTCATCAATAAGGTAAGAACCAGAGCCATTATAAACCTAAATATACTTGATTAAATTAAAAGTGCTCACACTGCATGCGTACCGTGCCCGAGCCCAACCGAACCGTGCCCGGGCCCACCTCTTCCAACCGGGCCAGGGCCGGCTAAATGAACCATGCCCGACCGCGGCATGGAGCGCTCACACTAGTCAAACGAACCGGGCTTTGGGGTCAAACGCACTCGGGCACGGTTCAAAACGTCTAGTGCGAGAACACCCAAAGTGTAGGAATCCCTCAAGTTGAGTGCAGCGTAGAGAGTAACACGACCCTCCTCCTCCTGTTGGTGCGAGCGAGCTGTCAGTCACGTGTGTGTGTAGGATGACTTCCCCTGGAACTTAAGCAATCGGCAACCGGCCGTTTTTTGTCTTATTGCAAGCAACTCGTCTCTGTTCTGGACTTGCACAAACTGCGTTGCAATGCAAT
>NW_015641017.1:102631-108132 GCF_001515625.1 Sinocyclocheilus rhinocerous
ATATGAAATTATATAAATGATATGTATATGAATTATATAACTACAATTAAATAACTGTAATTACAGATTTAGGTTAAATAAAGATGTCAGTCTTTATTTTTGTTCTTTTTAGGAATCAAATCAAAGAAAAAATAAACAAATTCTACTGTTCCTAATATTCTGTATGTTGCTCAAAAACAAAATATATTGTGTTCAGCGAAAAAAAAGTTCTTAATCTTGATTATTTTACATTGCCATTTAGTTAATGTCTTGTATACTCACCAAGGCTGTATTTATTTTAATCAAAAATACTGTAAAACAGTAATATTGTTCACTACATTCATCACTGGGCTGTGCAATATTTTTGTGATTTTTTTTTCTTCAGAATTCTTCAAAAGGTATCTTTAAAAGATATTTCAAGAAGTTCAAGATATGAATGTCTTTACTGTCACTTTTGATCAATTTATCACAGTCTTGCTGAATAAAAGCATTAACTTACTATACACACACACACTGCCATTCAAAAGTTTGGGATCAGCACGATTTGTAATGTTTTTAACGGAGTCTCTTATGCTCATCAAGGCTGTATTTATTTGTTTAAAAAAATTCTAATAGTGGTTTCCTATTTTAATATACTTTACAATATAATTTATTTCTGTGACGCAGCACTGAATTTTCAGCATCATTACTCCAGTCTTCAGTGTCACATGATCCTTCAGAATTCATACTAATATGATGATTTATTATCAGTGTTGAAACTGTTGTGTTTCTTAATATTTTTATGGAACCTGTGATACTTTTTTTATCTTTGATGAATAAAAAGTTAAAAAGACCAGCATTTATTCATAGGAACAGATTATATTTTATTGCACATTAAAATAGGAAACTGTTATTTTAAATTGCAATAATATTTCACAAAATTTGTTTTTTTTCTGTATTTTTGATCAAATAGATACAGCCTTGATGAGCATAAGAAACGTTTATAAAATACATTAAAAATCTTACTGATCCCAAACTTTTGAACGGCAGTGTATGTACATTTCCACTGACAATGCAATTGGCTTTTGTTTTGTAGCTTGTTTTTGTGCCACATAATTGCTTCATTCCACATAATTTGTCCGGTTATAATTGGCATTCTATAGAAACAGCTCTACAATGCTCATGGACAACATGCCAAAGCTCCCTCTAAGTGTGCGAAACTGTTTACAAAGTGCTGACCTTGTTTGACAAGCGATGGCATCTGTAACAGAGAGGAAGGGACAAAGTCAGACTGATAAAGCCTCATTAACAACTTTACCGGGGATAATCAGTGATTTCACTGTATCGGTATCACTGTAGGGTGGAAAAAAGCACACCCACTAACATAAACTATATAAACGCACACACACACACATGCTCTTATCACTCATGAGCAGCAGACGTGCAGATCTGTTTATCCACACTGCACAGGGTTGCTATGAGGCAGGGAAAACCCACGTGGCCATGAGCTACGTGTTTTTATGTGTAACATTGCAGCTGTTTTGGACGCACTTCTTCCTTTGGGATCCATCCGTGCAACGCAATGCGTAAAAAGACAGTATAAGTCATTATACTCCGTAATTATGTCCCCACTGGATGCAACAAATGCCTAGTTTATAATGGGTTTTAATGTTTTTGTCTCGTCGCTCCGGCCGGACAGGGCATCACAGTATGACAAGGGGCGTAACATTTCCGTCACACGCTTGAGGTTATTCGGCCAATCACAACGCACTGGATAGCTGGCCAATCACAGCACACCTCGCTTTTCAGACCGATGAGCTTTGTAAAAATCAACGCATTTCAGAAAGGCGGGCCATAGAGGAGAAACAATAATGTACAGTATGTGGAAAATAATGTGTTTTTTGAACCTTAAACCGCATAAACACATTTCATAACACCAAATACACAAAATAATGTTCTTTTTAGCAACATCATATGACCCCTTTAAGGCCGGAAAAAGAAAGAATACAGGAATGTTTGGGAGGGTGGAAAGACAGCAGAACAACAGGAGGAAACCAGAGGAAAAGAGAGACAGACTGAGACAGAGGGAAGGAGAAACAATGGTCATAATTGTCAGTTTAACACAGTTGAATCCACTGTTAAGCTTCACCATACAAAGGAAAAATCATAATGTTACCAATGAGATTAAAAGGAGAGCAAACGTCTTTATTCTCTTTGACTCTTCATCTCCTGAAGGAAAAACTATAAATCTGTCTCCACTAGTCTTTCAGAAGAGATCATAACAATGCAAATCTGCAATCAAATGCCAGAGATCTAAATATGAACGCAAATGTTTCTCATCAAATTCTTCCAACACAAAATGATCTGAGCTGCTATGCACTTTCATTTTATATCTACATCTTTAAAAGGTTTGGGGACAGTAAGATTATTCATTTGTTTAGTTATTTAAAGAAATTAATACATTTGGCAAGGATGCATGAAATTGTTCAAAAGTGACAATAAAGGCATTTATAATGCTACAAAAGATTTATATTTCTAATAAATGCTGCTCTAAAGAATCCCGAAAAAATGGGTTTTCATAAAAATTATATGAAGCAGCACAACTGTTTTGAACAATGATAATAATAAGAAATGTTTCTTGAGCAGCAAATCAGCATATTAGAATGATTTCTGATCATGTGACACTGAAGACTGGAGGAATGATGCTGAAAATTCAGCTTTAACCACAGGAATAAATTACACTTTAATATATATATTCAAATAGAAAACAGTTATTTTAAATTGCAATAATATTTCACAATATTTTAATACTTTCAAAACATCTTAAGGACCCCAAACTGTTGAGCGATACTTTCACTGTAGTGTGTGTCAGCATTTGATTGCTTTTTGCCTATTTTATTACTCCTGAGGAATTTTAAAAGACAAATTTGAGACAATGTTGATACATGGTGAAGCCCACATGAATTCTCCAGAGCTATGAAAGATCAACATCTGAGCAATGTGATTTCCTTCCAGTTCAGGATGATATTGCAAAATGGAGAAATTAGATCAATAGCGTCTGCGTATCCTTACATATTTGGCACACATTATCAAGTTAAAAAGTTACAGATTATGACATTGTCAAAAAAAGGTCAAATCAACGAACAGAGGAAATCCAGCAAATAAATGTTTCTTCCCACATTTCTCTTCTATGTCAATTATGTCTTTGATATAGCAGATTTACAGAAGCGATTTTGAAGTATACTTTTTTTTCGGAAGCACACATTTCTACTTTTTGGGGTTTGAACCGACAGCATCTGGATTACCAGCTCAGATCTTTAACCACAAAGTCACTGTTTCCCTGAGTCCCCTCTCTTCCAAGTTATTGTTTCCCTTTCTCGGGCTCGTTTAAGAACAAGTGTCTAAAAATAAGTGAATTAGGGTTGGGCCGATAGACGACAGCCATCACGATGTTAAGCTGACATCGTGATCCCCGCCCCCCGCAATCCGCCGCATCCCAGTTCCGTGTTCGGAAAGGAAATGAAGTGTACTACGGAAACCCTAAAGGGAATAAATAGCCTACGAGATGGGAGGATTAAAAAAAAAAATTTCAATACTTTTTCTCGCAATTATATCGTTGGGTAAGTATAGGCCACTGTAAAAAAACACTTTTGATTGTGCGCTCTCATTTTACTTTCACTTTCACTTTTGAGATTCGCGATCACAAGGACTCTATACTATGGGGCGGCAGTACTTACCACACATTTGACAAGATTAGATGTTTGTCATTGGTGCTCAGGAACTGCAAATCATTCGCCATCGTCCTATCAGACATTTCTCCTTACTCTAGTTGTGTTGCTGTCTATGGCTGGTCGGAAAGCTCCTGGATTTCATCAAAAATAGCTTAATTTGTGTTTCAAAGATAACCGAAGGTCTTACATTTGGAATGACATGAGGGTGAGTAATTAATGACACAATTTAAATTTTTGGGGAAACTATCCCTTTCATTTTAAATAAAATGCAACGGTAAAAAATATTAAAGGCTCTTAAAATAGGCTGATTTTCCTTATTCAAAATATAGTTTCTTATTTTTTCTTTTGGCTTTAAGGTGAAATATGACCTGGCCTTTTGAACCACGGAGGAAAAAAAGGAAAGACAAAAAGTGTTGACAGGACAGAGGCTCTGTCTTTCTCACGTGTCCTGATCACAAGGCCGACCGTCTCACCTACATTCACTCACACGGGCAATAAAAATAGAAAAGCAAACTAAAGTGTCTTACATTTGACAGGAAGTGCTGCCTGGCCTGAATCATTTGTTTCTCTGTGTCCAGCAGAGGAAAGGGAGCGATGTGTTTGAAGAGGAGAGCTCAGCCTCTTTTGTCCAGTGTTAATGGGAAAAGCTGTTTACACTGCTCACAGGAGGACGGGAGAGGAAAAGAGGCCTAAAAATGCTGGAATTGCATTAACTGGAACAAATTTAGAAAGGCAGTAGAGGAGAGATCCAGTTACTGCAGATTATTCTGATTCATCCACTTTCATGCACGCATTACATGACACACACACAGACACCTGGACACTGAAGCAGTGATGGACTGGCATGGGTTTTAATAGCAATGTCAATATCTGGAGAACAGGGACAGACAAAACGCCGAATTATATATAATACATATTTATTTATTATATATTATATTATTATATATTTATTAACAAAATTAAATATAAATGTGTAAATAAGTAAATAACTGATTCACTGAATAAATCAACATGTAAATAAAAATATATAACTAAAAAGTATAAATAAATAAATAAATAAAACAAGTTAATAAAAAAAAACGAACTAAATAACTTTATAAATAAATATATAAGTAAATGAATTAAAATTTATTAAAACAAGTAAAATTATAACAAAAAATTATAAATAATGTACTTGTTGCTGAAAATAAAACAATTAAAAAACATTCATTTATAAATAAATAAATAAAAAAGTAAATAACTGATTAACTAGCTGCATAAACAAATGCATAAATAAATATAATTTTAAATATCAATATATAAATGTACATTTATCAATAAATAATGAATAACTAAATAAATTATTAAATGTATACATAAAAGCATAAACATATATAAATTTATGAATACGTAAATGAAAATTTAAAAAATAAGTAAATAATCAATAATGCTTTAATTATTGCTGAAATTAAATCAATAAGATCATTAAATCAAATAAATTAATACATTCATTTATAAATAAATAAAAAATAAACATAAATGTATAAACATTTAAATAAACAAATAATTTATAGGTAAATAGTTTGAGTAAGTAAAATTAGCTATTTAAAATAAATATGTAAAATAACAAATAAAAACATTCATAAATAAATAATTATTTATTTATTTATTATTTAATGCTATGTTTACCTGACATATATTTAAAAATATATAAAAAATGTTATTTTAATTTATTTAAGGCAATACTCCCTTTAAATGTATGTAAAATGTGTGTGTGTGTGTGTATATATATATATATATATATATATATATATATATATATGGCCAACTGTA
>NW_015641017.1:108350-113265 GCF_001515625.1 Sinocyclocheilus rhinocerous
ACTGTACAGAGTTATTAGTTGATTATACACTTTATCCTTGCATATGTATTTCTTAGATTTTTTTCCGCCCCTTCAGAAATGTTCACCGATACAGTTGCAGTGAATTCCAGAGGGATGGCAGGGACCGGGGTGGGTGGTAACGGGTCAGGTCAGGGAGCCCAGACGGGCCAAAACAGCCCATTAAACACTCTCGCTCCGTAGACATGAGTGTGAGGACAGAAAAAGAGGAACATAAAAGAATGCAAACAGGACAAATGTGGAGAGAGGGAGAGAGAGAGAGACAGAGAGAGAGAGAGGTGCTTCTTGTGGCGATTGACCTAACATTGCAGCTTCCTGTGGGCCGGAGTTTAACAGCTCACAACAACATAACAGCTTCAAATTATACAGTGTTGATAAGCGTACAGGATTGATATAACGTCATGCGCTCATTTGCTCCGCTCTGCTATCTGGCACTAAATGAACCGGGTCCGATTGTGGATCATCTGGAGTCACGGACATCTGAGTTGGAGAAACAGCATCTCTTACAGGATGGAGAGTGAAACTGCAGTCTTCTGTTCTAGTACACTACTGTTCAAAAGTTTAAACATTTATACTTGTATTCAGCAGGAATGCATTCAATTGATCAAAAGTGGCAGAAAAGGCATTTATAATGTTGCAAAAAAGCTTATTTCAAATTAATGCTGTTAATTTGAATTTTGTTATTCATCAAAGAATACTGATTTTTTTATCATGGTTTGCAGAAAAATATGAAGCAGGATGACTGTTTTCAGCATTGATAATAATCAGAAATGTTTCTTGAGCACAAAATCAGCATATTAGAATGATTTCTGCAGGATCATGTGACACTGAACACTGGAGTAATGATGCTGAAAATTCAGCTTTGATCACAGAAATAAATTATGTTTTAAATTATATTCAAGTGGAAAATAGACATTTTAAATTGTAATAATATTTCACAATATTTCAGTTTTTTTCTGTATTTCTGTGAAATTTAGCGATTTTTTTGTGAAATAAAATGTGAAATTTACAATTTTGTTACAATTTTTTTAATCAAACACGTATCACTTCCATCAGTATTAATCAAAACATCCTAGTAGCTCCATAGCAACGTGTTAAAGTCACTCACAATACCTTAGCAACCATTCAAAACATGACGGCGAATTTCAGAAAAATTGCACAATGAGCAGCGTTGTTATTGTTAAAAATTCCATTTCGGTAATTGAAATGAAGCTGAAATAAAATTTTAGATGAAGGTAAACTTAAACTTACATGAAAATCAGAAGTGAATAAATGTGTTCAAGAGCTTAAAATTACTCAAATAAATAAATAAATATAAAATAAAAACCTAAATAGAAATATTAAAAAACTAATAAAAATGACAAATACACACAAAAATTACTATAACAAATTAAAATCAAAATATAAAAATAAAAGCTAATTTAAAATATTATTCAAAAATTATAATAGTATATAATTCTAAAATAACACTTTGTAAATCTACCTCGATGTAGTTGAAAGCATCATCAAACTAACTGAAATATTTCATAAACAAGCACACATATGTGACCCTGGAGCACAAAAGCAGTCATAAGTAGCACAGGTATATTTGTAGCATTAGCCAAAAGTATGTTGTATGGGTCAAAATTATCTATTTTTCTTTCATGCCAAAAATCTTTAGTATATTAAGTAACAATCATGTTCCATGAAGATATTTTGTACATTTCCTACTGTAAATATATCAAAACATAATTTTTTGATTAGTAATATGTATTGCTAAGGACTTCATTTGGACAACTTTAAAGGCGATTTTCTCAATATTTTGATTTTTTTTGCACCCTCAGATTCCAGATTTTCAAATAGTTGTATCTCGGGCCAAATATTGTCCTATCCTAACAAACTATACATCAACGGAAAGCTTATTTATTCAGCTTTCAGATTTATTTTGAAACATTTCTTTTAAAAATTGACACTTAAGGGGCCGTTCACATGTTGCGCCTAAAACGCGTGGAAAACGCTAGGCGCGCCGCTTTCTGCTTTTTTCCAAAGCGTTCGGGCGCTTGCGCTCCGGAGGCGTCTGCCGTTGCTAAGCAACCATGACCTGCACACTTCATGAAGACGCGGAAGTTTCAACAAAGGATAAATGGATTTGCACCACTAAAAATCGCTTGCAGTAGCTCTGCTACTAAATTTATTTTAAAAATGTCTATCCTGTACAGCTATGATCAGCTGTTCCTTCATCTTGGCTGAGCCTTCAATGTTGTTACGGGAAAGGATGAAGCTGATTGGTTGGTTCTTGTCACATGACCCGCGGTGCGCTTGCGGCATTCTGAAAAGTTGAAATGTTTAGCGCGCCAGCCGCGCGTCTACATTTGAAATAACGAACTTGAGCGCGCAAAAGACGTGATATGTGAACGGCCCCTAAGACTGGTTTTGTGGTCCAGGGTCACAAATAAAAGGCTAAGTGCAAAAGTTTGTGAATTCATGTCATTTACAGAGTGTTCTGTATAATTCTTAGATGCCGTGTATAACTAAATCAACTGGGAAAGTGTAGTGCCATGTAAATGCTGTTGAATAATGAGCAAAATGGCCTACGATGAATGCCTAGACCACATATGTTCATAAAGAGCGGCTCTCGTTCTCTGTTTATCTCTGGCTCTTCTGAAGAGTGCATAATTTGAGCTCATATCTGAAGGAAACGGACAGCCACCTGGTGTGGGAGCATTTGAGCAGATTATGAGGCAGATCTAAGAGTCAAAGGTGTCCTCCATTAGCCTGAGCTGTGAAGCTGTGATTCGGGTTCATCCAATACAGCCGCAGCGTTACGTCACCCGCAAACTTCCTCTGCTCCCCATTTCCTTTGCCTAAAACAGACTGGGACAAAATAAACTGGCCTTACAAGACCTCTGCTGCGTGTGTGGCCTATCAGGTAGACTATGAGCTGTGCTATTTAAAAACACTCGAAACCAAAAGGTTGATGACTTCAGTTTTTACTTCAGTTTTATGTGCGGTTTTAACTAATAGGTAGTTAGAAACAGAAAAGATCGGATGTGATTCAGAAATGACTATTTAGCTTTACTGAGAAGTTCATTAATGATCTGATGCACTGTTGTTTCCAAAGATGTTCACTGTCCATCAGCACTGGGATATGAGAGCAAAGGCCAGAGGCTGCTGGGTCAAGGGTCAAGGGTCAAAGGCCAGAAGGGTCATTACTCGCTGCTTAATTGGTGGACTACCCCAGCTGCATGCTCTACTTTATGTGAACACAAGGACACACACACACACATTAAAAAAACTAGCACTGGATTAACTAAATCTGTCTGCAGAAGAAAAAATAAATAAATAAACATTTAACTGCTTCAGTAATAATATTAAACAAAAAATAAATAAAATATATCAATATAAGCAGCCTAGTTTGAACAGTGTACCTTTTAAAAATAATTTTACTCTCTCTTTACCAAATTTCTTCTTAAAAAAGTCTTACAAATAAATACAATAATGCATAAATAATGCAAACAAGTCATCGGACATCATTACTTGCGTGTAAAGAATCAAAATGCATGCGCCATGGATCAATAAAACGGAATAGCCTCTGCACGGACAATAATGAAATGATTTTAATTACTAAATCATATTGTTGATGAAAATAATAAGAGTAAAATAAAAGTGGTGGTGGTTATTATAAATAATGCATAAATGATTCTGAAAAAAGTAACAAATGAATACCACTGTTTTAAATAGCAGCATTGCTGTTCAAGCTGTGCGCTGTAGCTGAAGAGCTGAATGAACAGCGGTAAACCGAAGCGCTTGTTAAAGAGGGTTAATTATGCTATATGAGAATCAGATATTTAGAGAACATAAATATAATATTACAACTTATATATGCACAAAAAGACGGAAATGCACAAGTTATCTTGAACTAAGTTATGCGCAAGTTAGATCACTGCATCAAAAAAAAAAAGCCCATCAGTTACACATCTGTATTCCCGTAACAACGCGCTGAAACACGGCAAATAAACCCCAAAGAATTCACAACTTTTTATTACGGTAATTTTCTCTTTATAATGTTATGTATATGACAGTCCCAATCATGGTTATTAATGTTGTGCATTGCTGTTCAAGCTGCGCGCGCTGAAGCTGTAGAGCTGAATGAACACCGGTAAACTGCTTTGCTGGCAGCTTATTTAACTCAAGGAAATGCCTCATATGTGAGATTAATCCGATATTTATACTACATAAACATAATATTACAACTTATAGGCTATATGTACAAAATGGTGCTATAGTCAGAATGTACTGTTGTGGATGCGCTCTTCCCATTACAACTTGCCGCAACCCGGCAACGTTTTATTAGAATAATGTTCTCATTAGCATGTTATACACACGACATTCCCAATCGTAGTAAATAATGTTGTGCGCTGCTGTTTGAGCTGCATGCGCTGAGTTAAAGATAATCACCGGCAAACTGAAGCGCTCTATTAACGCACTATTAACTTAACCAGACGCATTATATATATATATATAAGAGATAAATCACATATACATCAAATAAACACAATATTACAACGTACAATTGCACAAAAGGCTGCAAATGCACAAGCAAACTTAACTGTCATGGAGGTGTAGCTCAACGCACGCACAAAACACGGACGCACAAAGATTCCACAACATTATTTACAGTAATGTACACATGATCATTTTATGTAGCCTTTATGACAGACTTGCCCTGCACATGTTGCACTTAAGTGTATTGTCCTTTTCAAAGTGATTCCAATCATATTTCAAGCATTTCAAAACCATCATGGCGAACAGCACGCATCTGAAGTGTCTCTAAAGGAAATAATGCATTATTTATGGGCTTTAAGATAGCGACCAAATTTTCTTATCGGGCCGATACCGATAACAGGAAAAATGAGCA
>NW_015641017.1:113438-151367 GCF_001515625.1 Sinocyclocheilus rhinocerous
ATATCAAAACATGATTTTTTGATTAGTAATATGTATTGCTAAGGACTTCATTTGGACAACTTTAAAGGCGATTTTCTCAATATTTTGATTTTTTTTGCACCCTCAGATTCCAGATTTTCAAATAGTTGTATCTCGGCCAAATCCTATCCTAACAAACTATACATCAACGGAAAGCTTATTTATTCAGCTTTCAGATTTATTTTGAAACATTTCTTTTAAAAATTGACACTTAAGGGGCCGTTCACATGTTGCGCCTAAAACGCGTGGAAAACGCTAGGCGCGCCGCTTTCTGCTTTTTTCCAAAGCGTTCGGGCGCTTGCGCTCCGGAGGCGTCTGCCGTTGCTAAGCAACCATGACCTGCGCTCTCCATGAAGACACGGAAGTTTCAGCAAAGGATAAATGGATTTGCAGCACTAAAAATCGCTTGCAGTAGCTCTGCTACTAAATTTATTTTAAAAATGTCTATCCTGTACAGCTATGATCAGCTGTTCCTTCATCTTGGCTGAGCCTTCAATGTTGTTACGGGAAAGGATGAAGCTGATTGGTTGGTTCTTGTCACATGACCCGCGGTGCGCTTGCGGCATTCTGAAAAGTTGAAATGTTTAGCGCGCCAGCCGCGCGTCTACATTTGAAATAACGAACTTGAGCGCGCAAAAGACGTGATATGTGAACGGCCCCTAAGACTGGTTTTGTGGTCCAGGGTCACAAATAAAAGGCTAAGTGCAAAAGTTTGTGAATTCATGTCATTTACAGAGTGTTCTGTATAATTCTTAGATGCCGTGTATAACTAAATCAACTGGGAAAGTGTAGTGCCATGTAAATGCTGTTGAATAATGAGCAAAATGGCCTACGATGAATGCCTAGACCACATATGTTCATAAAGAGCGGCTCTCGTTCTCTGTTTATCTCTGGCTCTTCTGAAGAGTGCATAATTTGAGCTCATATCTGAAGGAAACGGACAGCCACCTGGTGTGGGAGCATTTGAGCAGATTATGAGGCAGATCTAAGAGTCAAAGGTGTCCTCCATTAGCCTGAGCTGTGAAGCTGTGATTCGGGTTCATCCAATACAGCCGCAGCGTTACGTCACCCGCAAACTTCCTCTGCTCCCCATTTCCTTTGCCTAAAACAGACTGGGACAAAATAAACTGGCCTTACAAGACCTCTGCTGCGTGTGTGGCCTATCAGGTAGACTATGAGCTGTGCTATTTAAAAACACTCGAAACCAAAAGGTTGATGACTTCAGTTTTTACTTCAGTTTTATGTGCGGTTTTAACTAATAGGTAGTTAGAAACAGAAAAGATCGGATGTGATTCAGAAATGACTATTTAGCTTTACTGAGAAGTTCATTAATGATCTGATGCACTGTTGTTTCCAAAGATGTTCACTGTCCATCAGCACTGGGATATGAGAGCAAAGGCCAGAGGCTGCTGGGTCAAGGGTCAAGGGTCAAAGGCCAGAAGGGTCATTACTCGCTGCTTAATTGGTGGACTACCCCAGCTGCATGCTCTACTTTATGTGAGCACAAGGACACACACACACACATTAAAAAAACTAGCACTGGATTAACTAAATCTGTCTGCAGAAGAAAAAATAAATAAATAAACATTTAACTGCTTCAGTAATAATATTAAACAAAAAATAAATAAAATATATCAATATAAGCAGCCTAGTTTGAACAGTGTACCTTTTAAAAATAATTTTACTCTCTCTTTACCAAATTTCTTCTTAAAAAAGTCTTACAAATAAATACAATAATGCATAAATAATGCAAACAAGTCATCGGACATCATTACTTGCGTGTAAAGAATCAAAATGCATGCGCCATGGATCAATAAAACGGAATAGCCTCTGCACGGACAATAATGAAATGATTTTAATTACTAAATCATATTGTTGATGAAAATAATAAGAGTAAAATAAAAGTGGTGGTGGTTATTATAAATAATGCATAAATGATTCTGAAAAAAGTAACAAATGAATACCACTGTTTTAAATAGCAGCATTGCTGTTCAAGCTGTGCGCTGTAGCTGAAGAGCTGAATGAACAGCGGTAAACCGAAGCGCTTGTTAAAGAGGGTTAATTATGCTATATGAGAATCAGATATTTAGAGAACATAAATATAATATTACAACTTATATATGCACAAAAAGACGGAAATGCACAAGTTATCTTGAACTAAGTTATGCGCAAGTTAGATCACTGCATCAAAAAAAAAAAGCCCATCAGTTACACATCTGTATTCCCGTAACAACGCGCTGAAACACGGCAAATAAACCCCAAAGAATTCACAACTTTTTATTACGGTAATTTTCTCTTTATAATGTTATGTATATGACAGTCCCAATCATGGTTATTAATGTTGTGCATTGCTGTTCAAGCTGCGCGCGCTGAAGCTGTAGAGCTGAATGAACACCGGTAAACTGCTTTGCTGGCAGCTTATTTAACTCAAGGAAATGCCTCATATGTGAGATTAATCCGATATTTATACTACATAAACATAATATTACAACTTATAGGCTATATGTACAAAATGGTGCTATAGTCAGAATGTACTGTTGTGGATGCGCTCTTCCCATTACAACTTGCCGCAACCCGGCAACGTTTTATTAGAATAATGTTCTCATTAGCATGTTATACACACGACATTCCCAATCGTAGTAAATAATGTTGTGCGCTGCTGTTTGAGCTGCATGCGCTGAGTTAAAGATAATCACCGGCAAACTGAAGCGCTCTATTAACGCACTATTAACTTAACCAGACGCATTATATATATATATATAAGAGATAAATCACATATACATCAAATAAACACAATATTACAACGTACAATTGCACAAAAGGCTGCAAATGCACAAGCAAACTTAACTGTCATGGAGGTGTAGCTCAACGCACGCACAAAACACGGACGCACAAAGATTCCACAACATTATTTACAGTAATGTACACATGATCATTTTATGTAGCCTTTATGACAGACTTGCCCTGCACATGTTGCACTTAAGTGTATTGTCCTTTTCAAAGTGATTCCAATCATATTTCAAGCATTTCAAAACCATCATGGCGAACAGCACGCATCTGAAGTGTCTCTAAAGGAAATAATGCATTATTTATGGGCTTTAAGATAGCGACCAAATTTTCTTATCGGGCCGATACCGATAACAGTGGCGCCACCTATTGTTGTGGGTGTATTATTGACATGTCAAAGTCTAGACCCTGAATATAAGACGACCGTGTTTTTTCAGATGTATTTCCAAGAAAAAAAACATTGTCTTATATTCGGGTCAATACGGTATATATATATATATATATATAAATAACTTCATTCATTCATTCATTCAAATGTTTTAATTACTACCAATGTTAAAAACAGTGTAATGTTGCTGCTTAATATTTTTTTGGAAACTGTGATATATTTTTTCAGGATTCTTTGATAAATAGGTAAATAAGTTCAAAAGAACAGAATTTATTTGAAATAGAAATCATTTGCAACATTATATATGTATTTACTGTTACTTTTGATTAATTTAATGCATCCTTGCTCGATAAAAGTATTAATTTCTTTAAAAAAATTCCTGATCCCACACTTTTGAATGCTAGTGTAATTTCAGTGCATGTTAGGAAGTGAATCAGCTCATGTACTTTCACAGTGTCACATTCTGACCTGTGCATTTCTGCTTCAGACTGTGTGTCTGCACTGCAGAGTGACTGCGCTCACGGTTTACTGTCGACTGCTACAAGAACTTCTCTGAAAGCCCAACACCATCCGTGTGCTCGGGCAGGCTGCAGCACGCAGTTTCATGCACTGATTTGACGGCTAAAGCTAGATACTGTAAATCAAAGTAATCCCTATAATTGTGTCATGAGAAGGAAAAATCTTTGCTCATACATAATGGAAACCTTTAGTTATCATTTGGTAATTTACTGCTAGTACAAAATGCAATTATAAGAACGAACACAAGTACCAACAAGCCAACATGAACTAAAAATAATATCACTGCATGTTCATACGATTCCCAGCCAAAGTTAATAAGCAGCATATTATTAGCGGTTAGGGTTGGGTATCGAAAACCGGTTCCATTTTAGAACCGGTTCCAAATTTCCAAGAACCGGGTATTCGATAAGACGCGTGCATTTCGATTCTGCTTAACGATTCCTGCGTTCACATTTGAATGTGATTAAAAACGATTTAAGTGCAGGAACGGAAAGACCTTGCGCCCTGGTTACGTGCAGCGCACACGAAGAGCGAGCACAGAGAACAGAGGTCGCGGTACGGGTTCCCGGTTTGTGTCCTTTCTCGAACCGTTCCATGTATTTCCACTGTAGAAAAGGTTGTTCCGGGCCGAAACTGTCATCTTTCATATTTGTCGACCCATATGTTCCACTGTAGAAAAGGTTGTTCCGGGCCGAAACTGACTGACTTTCAAATTTGTCGACCAATATGCAGAAAACTACGTCAGTATATCATTATAAACACAGCCGTTTTTGTCTTACGTGAACGTAAACGGATGAGAAAGAAAACACACATGTACAGTATTTTTAGATCTGCATGCGTTCGGTGTTAGAGAGACAGCAGCTAGAGCCCAGCATTTCAGCCCAGGCCCGATGGGCCAGGCTTCGGGCCAATTTTCACGTCATAGTTCAGATGCGGGCCGGGCCTCTATAGTGCAGTATATTGTTGATATTGTTTCGCATTTGGCTCCCAAACTTTGGAATAGCCTTCCTGATAATGTTCGGGGTTCAGATTATATGCTTGAACTGTTTTATATCTATAGATTTTATTTTAGGCTAGTCATGATGATTTGAGAAGGCTAAATTGATCAAACATACAGTAGGCTCACTGTCTGCCGCTGGCCGCTTGGTCGTTACTTTAAAAAAACTAAAACTTATATTTAGCAAACAAAAAATGCTCCAAACGTTTTTTTAAATTAACTTAAACGAAAAAATTAAACGAAATATAATCACTTTGCTATTACATACAAAACTGAACTATTTTAATAGCTGAAACAGTAGTATAAGCTCTGTTTTGGGAGAAGGGGGAAAAAAGACGGGCTCGGGTCGGTAATTCTGATAAGCTGTCGGACACAGGCCGGGCTAGGGCCTAAATTTGAGGCCCGTGCAGTGTTTTTAAACTTTTGATTACAGTTTCTGTACCTGAAATTTTGTTCAGTTGTATTTATTTATGATATTGCTAATTGATTTGTTTGTTCCTATCTTACCACTTTAATATTTGGAATTTATATTAATTTTTTTTTTTTTAAAGCATGGGCAAAATTCCTCTTGCAGTGTTCTGTTGGCTGCTGATTTTCACTCGTGTTATTCAGCTGCAACAGAATGCTTTGTAAAAAGACAGAATAAATGTTTGACATCTAAATGTTTGACTTTTTTATCTTATTGGAATCGAAACTAGGAATCGATAAGAACCGGAATCGATAATTGTCAGTAAAGTAACCATCCAGAACATTCTAGCAACCGCATAGCAACACACTACATCCACTCTGAACATCCTAACAACAGACGAGCATTACATTTCTACAGAAATTTTCTTCACAATTTCCTCAGAAAATGTCAAATCTAGATTGAAAAATGAAATGCAGGCAAAGCGAAATTACCTGCATGACTTACAAAGATAGCTAACGTGCACATGTGACGACAGACTTGAGATTCTCCAGAGACCGATCCATCCATCCACTGAAGAATGCGAACAAATTACCCACACTTCACTCAGTCTGCATTGAGACTGCTCATTTGTCCTTGTCTTTCTCTTTATTTACAATTCTACCAGCTTTTTATTTGAACAGTTTCTGGCTAAATAAAAGCTGAATCATTTTTTTGACAAAGTTCTTCATAATCCACCTTTCTTTCTTTACTCGAACCGCATATGAAACCCAATAGCCACACTAGCTAGCATTACAAAAGCGTGACTGTCTACTTTAAAGGTCATTTTTAATAGTACTGTCTGCTCCGCAGGTGCGTGAAACAGCTGTTCCCCACAATCACGGTGTGAAGTTTATATCAGATATGAGCAGGAAACCAGATAGCCATTATGCTGAGAGCAGGTTAACATTATAAAGGGGAGCTGAACAGATGTGTTTGGACGTGATAAAGCGACTACGAGTTATCAGGAGACATCGAAACAGTTTAAAATCAAACTAACCATGCTTTTACTACATTTGACTGCATTATGTTACCCGTGCTTTGGAGCTGTGATGATGCTACACAAAGAAAACATTATTTTACATGCTAATCTCCACAAGCTCATCAGCCTAATTCAAGAAAGCATGACGTACACGCACACGGTGACTTATTTCATGTACGTGCAGAAATGTGTATGCAAAACCACAACACACTGTCTGCAAAAACAGACTGTCAATGTCTCTGTGGGTACAGTAGCTGTGGTTCATTGCAGCTCAAGCGCTCGTTACTGCTGATTACTGGTATTTTGTCTTTTAATTAGAACACAAAGCTCTGTTGTTTGAGATGCTGCAGGGCCCCTGTGCAAAGACAGGGAGAGTTGGGGCCGCAGAGAGGACGCTGATAGTGCAAAACAAGGCTCTGAAGGTTCAGAGTCCAATTGTGTTTGTGGGTAAAATAAGAGTGAGAATGTTCGGTAACACTTTATTTTACGGTGTCCTTGTTAAATGTTACATGTACTTACTATTATAATAACAATTATTTATGCATAATTACATGCAAGTAACCCTACGTCAAACCCTAACCATATAGTAAGTACATTTAGTTAATTAATATTACTCAGTATTTAAATGTATAATTACACTGTAAGGACACATTAAAATAAGATGAAAATAGATGAAAAAAACAGAGAGTTTAAGACATATGCATTGGAATAAAGCAATTCAAGGAAGTATGATATAACCAAAAATAACACCCATAATAAGATGAACCGCACAAAACCCATCAAGAGCAGGTCATATTTCACCCCTTAAATGACAAAAAAGTTAAAAGTTTGCATAAAGAAAATGAAGCCCATTTAGGTTACACATTTTTTAAAATTCTTAGCACTGTAATATTATTTTGTGATATTAAATCAATATGTAATGTTAATCACATTTTTATATTTTAACTATCAACCCCAAATTCTTACAGCAGTGCAATAAATAATATTACTCGTCACTGTAATGCAAAAACTATATGTGTTATTATGGTGTTTGTCATACTGCTGTTTCATTTTATGTTGACTTTTTATTACTGTTTTACATTAATAAGAATGACCATTGAAAATAAAGGGAATGACAAAAAAAAAAGAAAGTTTGCATAAGGAAAATGAAGCCCATTTTAGGAAAATATTTTTAGCATTGTAAAATTATTTTGTGATATATATTTAATATGTAATTTTACTTATATTTTAATATTATTAACTTTTACCCTCGAATTCTTACAGCAGTGCAGTAAATAACACTACACTAAGAACTGTGTCATGTGTTTTTTATTTTATGCTGACTTTTTATTAATGTTTTACTTTAATGAGAATAACCATTGGAAATAATGGCAATGACAAAAAATGAAGAAAATTAAGCCCATTTTAGGAAAATATAGAATTTGTTTTGCACCGAACTTAGGGGTGCTCCGATCAGGATTTTTGAGACCGATCACCGATCACCGATCACAGAAAGCAGTATCTGCCGATACCGATACCGATCTTTTTAAAGCCTTCTTTTTATAGTGCTGAAACGATCTCTGCACTGCTGCAGACGCAACGCTCCTGAACGCACTGCCGGACAGCAACGGTGTGCCGTGTGCGCGCTTTATTAATTCGTTAACATGAGCGTGGAAAAAATACGCACCGCAAACGGAGTAATGTCTGAAATAGAAATATTTTGTAACAACGTCTTATAATAAAATTTATTGCATTGGTGCTGAATACAATTCATTTCTTTCTTTCTTTCTTTCAGAAAATCTTGCTGACCCCAAATTTTAACAGTAGTGTGTGTGTGTGTGTGTGTGTGTGTGTATGTGTGTATAATATATATATTATTTATTTATTTAAATATAGCAATAAATATATAGCAGGCGTTAATAAAAATATTAAAGTGTTCACTGTCAAGAGAAATCCAGACTGCTCTTAATGCATCTGCAACATGTCAGACTAACATAATTCTATAAAACAATGAAATGATCCTGACATAATGTCATTATCCTGTCATTTACCAGATACCGCAGAGTCATATTTGGTATGACCACATCAAGCCTGTTGCTTTGACAGTTTCACAGACACATATGCAGATAATTGGACATTGTGCGGGGCCGTCGCCAGGAGCAAAGACTCCGTAACCATAGAAACAACATTAATGCTCTCCACAAATCTGAGTCAGAAATATGAAGAGCGTTCTGGAGCTTTCAGAAGAGAAATGACAAGGTAAGCCTCGCCTTAGGATGATGCACTGCTCAAAATCAGTCTTTTCCAACTAATTTGCCTGTAATTCTGATAAATGGTGACTGTGATATATTCACAACAGCCAAAGAAATGATATCAATCTTAAAACACGATAACACGCAGCTGCAGTCCCTGGCAAGAAGGCCTGATAAGAAGTGTGGTGAATTTCCAGCTGAGCGCAGACGGGATGTTTTGGGCCGTTTCGTGTGTTCTCATAGAGGCTTTAAAAGCAGAAAGCTGAGAGTTTGTTCCCTTCATGGTGGATCTGTATGGATAATGGATTCTCCTCAGCAATGAAACCGTATTCCGTACACAAAGACGGAGCAACCTGAGCGAAATTCCTGGTGGACTGGGAGAGGCTTTTTTCTGCTCGTTGTTGTTTAGGGTTTGTGGCATCTCCCAGACTCGAAAGCCAGAACGAAACAATCCAAGCAACGCTATTTCCCCACACCCACATTAAAACACACTTTCCACTACGCTCAGACACAATGCCTTGTTTTATTTCGACGCGGGCTGCCATGGTGACGAGAGCAACAGAGCGAATACAGTGGCTAGTCACAAGCCCCTCTTGACACGACTCACACCCTCACCCTGCCAAACACACACAAGACCAGCGCTGACAACAACAAACAAGCTGCTAACAGCACAACCCCATTCATAAGACTTCACCATGGCCACATACACACTGCAGCTTCACCTTTTAGTGCTTCATCCTGTTCTGTACACACAGTTCAGTAAAACATGGGAGCGACAGCCGTATTTTACAACTGAATTGACTAGGGATATGCCGGTATAAAATTTTCATGTTGCGATTAATTGCTAATGCTTTTGTTACTGTATACGGTATTATCACGATATTGAAATTAAGTTTAAAAAAAAAAGTGCTGTCATAATACAGTATGACCCTAGTTCGCAGGTTTGATTGACAAGTGGTCTGACCAATCATAACGCCGAATCCGCCATTTTTGTTCGACAAACAAATCAGACAAGAGAGTAGATTAACTTCGCTGGACATGAACTTGAAAAATTGTGTATATTGATGTCTTTCCGCAGTTGGAAGATACCTTCTGATGTTCAAGATACAAGATACCTTCTGATGTTCATTCATGTTTATTTCGTGCTATAACTAGTAAAGAGAAAGAGATGATCGGTTCATGTGCCGCTTGAACTGAGGCAACACAGCGATCTGTAATGACACACTAAAGAGCCACAGAATGGTATTTATTGTTTGAATTTCTTAAAAAAATGACAAAATTTGAAAGCTGAGACTTTGTTTTATACCAGTAGTAACCTGCTCTGTGTTGTCTGTTGGCATGTTGTCAGTTTCCTCTTTGCTCCGCGATGTATTTTTCCCTGCGTGAGAACATGATGTGTGGCGCCATGGCTTGTCGGGGATAGCAACAGTAACGAAGGGAGGCAGGTCTTTGTGAAGGGTCAATTGACTCCCGAAAAATGAAGGTAGTGGCAACCGCATTCACAGAAATGTTACACAGTGTGTACGGAACCGAACTGAACAACTAGTTGTTAATGATGTATTTAAACGCGGATCAGATTTGTATCTTTTCTGTATGAGCAGTGCAAGAAATCACAGGGAAAGGTTTGACACAGTGTTGCCAGATCTTGCTAGAAAACAAATAAACAAACAAAAAAACACAAATAAGAAAATGCCCATAATAAACTTAAATCCAAATGTGTTATCTTGGAAATATGCCACATACAAAAAGATCACGATTTGCACCTGATTGCTATAATAAGTGGACATAGCAACCTTCAAGAACACGGGGATCCACTCACATATTTAAATGTCTGGCCAGTGTGTCCGTGGCCAATAAGAACTATAGTGTGGATTAGGCCACGTTCACACAGCAGAATACGGATGTCAGTCCTGCATCTGAATCATTAATACGGTTGCGTTCACACACATTTCAGTTGTTTACATGAGTGACAACTGTGTTCTATAATCAAAAACACACCCATAAATGATCAGGACTTACAACCGTGTTTTAGGCATGTGTGAACAAAACTGTACTGGACAACTAGTTGTCTGTCACGTCACACAGTGATCCAGTCTCTGTCCTCCTCCAGAGCTACTCCAGACAGTTTTGTGGTATGTGTGCAACTCAAATGTTGTTGGTTAATCAAGATTTGATAGATGAAATCACACATCAATTGAACTTTTGTCATGTCAAATGTGATAAGAGTCTGCAGTTTAGGACATCACCATCTTTGATGCTTAAGCTGCTGTGTGAACAGGAAATTTCGAGCCTCACACCTATAAGCAAATGCGCTTGTCAATTCCAAACACTGAAAGTGTGAGCGTAGCCTTATATACTTATTATACCTGTCAACAAACAACCTCTGATGATGTGCATTTACCTTCTCTCATTGTCATCCAGATGGGCAAACAGCACGTTCTTAGAGATGGCTTTGGCCAGGGCGGTCATTGTCTTGTAGTCCTTTGGAATGACCTATAGCCAAAGAAAACCACTTACTAGATGACTACTCATAAAACAAATTATTAGTATTTACTGGCATTTTCAAATTTCTGTGTATTTTCTCAATAACTTGTGAGTGTTGAGTGTTGTGATCCTAGGGTGTTGTGGATGTTACTAAGCAGTTGCTGAGGTGTTGCTACAGTAGGTGGTTTCTCACTGGCCCAAGTTAAAAGATCCCAACCTCTCAAGTTTCTATGATATCCTGGTCCCCCTTTAACTCATTTTATCATATACCAGGCAAAATTCGTATTGCTTTAAAGAATTATAAGCATAGTTCTCCTCAACAAGACGATGATTTGAGGATTTCATTCGTGTTCATAAATGGTGCATGTTTGTTGAGCAAATTGTCAAATTGTGCCTTATACTGCTAATTATTAAAAACCAAATTAACCTTATTAGTCTATAATTGTTACTAAAATGATCCGTTAATTGAAATGAATGAGAAATCAAAAAAATAAATAAAATAAATATATATAATGATTTGATGAAAACCTTAAACGTAAAAAAAATGCCTTGGCAACTAAATGAAATATATAGGTTTAAATTACTAAAATTACTAAAGTACTAAAACTACTAAAACTTAAATAAAAAAATTAATTAAAGCTAAATACAAATATTTGAAAAATGTAATAAAATGACTACAAAAAAACTAAAATAATTACGTTTTAATTATTTTAAACTAAATTCAATTAAAATGAAAATATTAAAATATATAATATAATAAATAAATTAAAAAGCTAATTAAAAATAATAATAAATATTATAATTGTATAAAATAATGATAAATAATACTAAAATAACAGTCAACCTTATTTACATGCTTAATGTTCCTATTATTGTGTACACTTCATCAGTACATGTTATCCTAAGCAGAAAAGGAAAACAATATTAACCATTAATATAATAAGCCTAACCATCCAATCAAATCCCACATCCAATCCCGCATCATTTCCTGCTGAATATTCTGTTTCACTCAGAAAAGCCATATCTCATATAGAGAAAAACTAATGTGAAAACACAGCAGTGACTCTGGCCTATTAGTGATGGGGCGACTGAGACAAAACTAAATAGTGTACCTGAAAATAATGCAAATTTAACTGCAGTTTTATTTAAAGCTACACTGGCTAAATATTCCAACCTGTATCTGCTTTTCTAACCTTTCTGACATAGCTGACGGCATCCTCCTCTGTGTAGACCTCGGCGCTGACCCCACCTCTCCGGCGCCGGGCCTTCACCACCGGGTTTGGAGGAGGAGGAGACACTTCATCATCGTGAGAGTCCGACTGCGAGTTGGACTTCTGACGGGCCATGATCTGCTTGCATTCTTCCTGTGGAGAGAGGAAGTGAATGATACGTAAGATTAAACATCCATCTGAAAACATCAAGAGGGTTGTGACCATCTGGATCGCACAGGACACACAAAAACTTGTGCAGAGTTAAAACAGTGGACGCTAAGAGGGTGAAAGAAACTACCATTACAAATCACGATTACAGATCATAAAATCTAAAAGACTGAAACCTACTGTGAGCACAGAAAGCAGACACAACAGCACTGAGATTTCACTGGCAGAGCGAAAGAGAGACAGTGAAAGATTCCCGTATGAAAGAGGGAAGAACAATAAAGCTGCGTGCCACAGCACAAACGATGTGTGTGTGTGACACAACAAGATGTGTACTAGTCAGGGAGGGTACACTCAGTCTTACTGCACTGTACATTCACTGCATATATAGGTGGACAGAAAAACACAGACCCCTGATAGTATATATTATATATACACATACATACATACATATATTCATTTATACAATAGCCAAATGTTTTAGCTAGTCATTTATTGGGAAAATAAATGTGCAAAATAAACTGACAGCTAAACACTTTATGCAAAATGCCACAGCTAAATGTATTATAGTGGATTCATGTGAAGATTGTTATAATATTTTTAATGTTCTGTAACAGTTTAGGCTAATTAGATGTTACAAATGATGGCACAATTTTGACTAAAGTTGAATGGCTATATCTACTCATTTTATCTGCAACAGAGGTATCAGTAATTCGATGCCATTAAACAAATATACAATTAAAATATACGGTCTTTATGTTGTTTCTAAATTAATTTGGAGATTCAGTGTGAAAATACTATTATGATTACAAATTTTAACATTAGGTGCGATTAATCATGGTTAATTACAAAAAAATGCACAATTAATTAGTAACCGATAGCACTATATATAGGGTAAATAAGATTTGACACAAAAATGTCACTTTGTCACTGAATATTACATTTTAGTGCATTTCTATGTGGTTGATTACTTGGCTAAGTCATTCTCTATGGCAAATTTTCTATGGCAGAGACGCCCGAACTAGGGCCCGCAGGCTAAAGTTATATCACAAGAGTGGGAGGGGGGGAAATAGGAAATACAAGAAAATATAATATTATAATTTATCCTAATTTATCTTTTTGTTTTACAATTTTTTGTTTTATTTGTCCATTGAAATGTAGAGAATCCATTTCTTTTTTCAAGAAATGTACATTTTAATATAATACAATTGGATATTATGCAACATTTACTTTCATTCCACAGCTCTCAATCAAGTTTGACTTGTGGCCTTTTGTCGTAAAAGGTTTGGCACCTCTGCTCTATGACATTCTGGCCCTTATAAATCTGATATCAGTCTGTTAATTCCACAATTAAAACTTTTACAGGATATAAAAGGATAAAGTGTTTGTAAAACGGCATAAACGTCACCCTCTGAAACATCCCAAGGCACAAATACCAAAGTGAAGGCAGGCAGATGCAAAGGAACAGCTGGGCACATGCCACACACACACACAAATGCACACAAAACACACACATGCTCTCTCTAAAGCTTTAGACAGCCATCAACAGGCCTGACCGTGAAATAACACGGAAAGAGTCCAAATGTACTGTGAAATCTGTGAAATCAGAAAACACGTATAAGACTAACCATGCATCGATGCACATACTCAAATATAAAATGAGAGCAAACCCATCACAAACACACAACAAAATTAGACTAGTGTCTATACAAAACAATTCAAGTATATGAGGTTGTAACCATACACAATTTAATCAAAATAGGTTAGAATTATAAGGACACACAACCCAAAAAAGTTGGACAGTCACAAGTATCTGCAAAAGATACTGATTTATCATCAAATCTGAATGACAGTTTTGGATTGAAGGCCACAACAAACTGAAAACGGATTCATTTGGATGACACTGAAGCAGTTTAAAAAAGCAGGGAATCATCCCCTGAACAGCATTTTATGTTCCATTATTGCAGTAAAATTGCTGTTTAATACTATGTTTAAGATTTTCACCTGTTCTGCCATTTACAGTTCGTTATAAAGATATTTATTTATTCATCAACAATAATGCCCCCAATATTAAAAACTTCTAAACTGAACAAAGTCATCAATAAATGCTTTGTGAATCAGTTTGACCGAATCATAAAAAAGAATCAGTTCTAATGAAAGAATCATTTGTAAATTGGATCTCCCTGCACAAAAAAAAAAAAAAAAAAAACTTAATCCACATATATTTCTAACAAAAGGAATACTGTAAAAGTGCTGTAAAAGTGCAGATATAGGCCTAATCTACTCAACCATTCAAATGTTTGGGGTCAATACAGTATGCTGCTTTGCTGCTCACGAAACATTTATTATTAATAGTTGTGCTGCTTCATATTTTTTTTGTGGAAAGAGTTTTTTTTTCAGGATTCTTCGAGGCATTTATTTGAAATACAAATCTTTCGAAAAATTCTAAATGTCAATACAGTCACTTTTGGTCAATTTAAAGTGCCCTTGCTAGATAAAAGTATTCATATATCAAAGTATTTAAATAAAAAGAAAGAAAATCTTAAATAATAAAAAAAGTAAATAAAAAAAGGCACCAAACTTTTGAATGGCAGTGTATGTTTGGGCTAAAAGGGGTCCTATTTTACATTTGTGCAACATTTTATTTCTATTTATATCATTGGCTGGCTAACCTCCATATACTGGCATTAGTATGCAACTGGTACATGAGCAAGAGGACAAGTTATTGGCTGATGCTAATCTCAATTCGACCAAATATTGGTCTAGCTGACATGAAGATCTATCACTAATGCTCTTGCATCCCTAAGTATCATCAGATTCAGTACATTAAAAAAAAAACGAAAATCCTGTAATCATTTGCTCACCCTCATGTTGCCTTCTGCCCTACATAAAGATTTTAATCCGGCACAGTTTTTATAGACACAACAGAGGACAAACATAGAGTTGAGGGTGAATATCCTTTAGCAGCCTGTGGAATTTCATCTTTCTAAATGAACAGAAGGTGCCAGACAGAGAGAATGTGTGAGCAATTAAACCCCATCTATGACTAAAATGCAAGTGGGTCAGTAAACATCGTTCACCCAGCGGCTCAATCTCTGATGACACTAAATAACCCCCAAAACACAAGTTCTCATCATGAGGAGAAGACAAGGACAGACGTCTTGTGCTGCGTTCAGTCTCAGCCCATCTGATCGTGTCTTATGAATACACAATCCCTTCGGCTGTTTGATGCTCTACCTAAACCAACAGTAGCTCAGCAGAAACACATTCCTAACAAAAGCCCGAGTCCCAAAGCGTCTGCCAGACTGAAAAAGCCTGTTGTTCCTGGAGCACATGATCAAAGAAGATGTTTAGTTGCTGCTGAGTGTGGATGAGGTTACTGGCACCTCCAGCTAAACGAATGACTGCTGTGACTTTCATACGGTCGGTACACAGAGTCTGAGATTGGGCAACAACATCAAAAAGCATCAGCATGCCTCCTAATTATTTATTGAGGGGGAACGGGAATGTTGATTCTAGTTCTTAACAATTGTGGCTCATTAAAGTTCCTCTTACATAAAGAACACTACTGTTTGAGTTCAGTGTTTTTTGTTTTGTTTTGTTTTTTGAGCAAGGATGCATTAAATTGACCAAAAGTGATGATAAATCAAATTGTTTTCAACATTGACTTGAATGATTCATTGCTAAACTAAAATATATTTAAATACAAAACAGTCCTTTTAGATTGGAACAATATCTCACAATAAATAAATATGGTTTAAGCAGATACTGTCTAATAATCAAAAGCATAATGAAATAGCATAACATTTTTCAAAATATTTCATTTTTGGACTAAAAAGGGACATATTCTATATTTGTGCAGCATTTTATTTTTTATTTATGCGATTGGCTAACCTCTGTGTAACAGAGTAAGAGGACACTTTATCGGTTGATGCCAATTTCAAAACGGCCAGATATTGCCTAGTTGACATATAGATAAATAATATCATAACATTAATAATTGCCTTAGCTAACAGGCCTACTAATCAGCCTAGAGTTTAACAGATATTGTCTTAATGAATAATCAAAACATATGAAACATGGAAAAGGTGTGCTAAATACTTCTTAAAATTTAATTTAACCAGCTACACTAAAAATAAAAGAATACAGCAAAAACTCATTATTCTACAAACATTATTCTAAAACTGTATATATATTTATTTTTATTTTTTTCAATGTGAGGCCTTGGAGTCAAAAAGGTTTAGATTTACTGTTGATTCAACATACAAATAAATGTGTTTAACAGGTTGTATTGCCCAGTTGCTATAAATCTATAAAAGCCCTACTATATCCAAAATCCATTTTATAACCTGCAAATGAACTTCATAGATTTTTCACAGATCCTGATAAAGTGTACCGTCCACTCAGTTCACTCGCTCTGCAGCTGCACCAGGAAAAGAAGCGTTATAGAAACCAACGATTTCTCATTCTAAAACATGCAATTATTTCTCACAAGTTTGGTATCTATCTATTGTGCTTCACTTGCCAATAATTAAGACACATAAAGAACCTCACTATGAGTGCTAACACAATGACAGTTAATGATCGTGGATGTTTGAGGGAAGGAGAATACATTCATTAACACTGTATCGCAGTGCATTCAGCCAGACTTTTTTCCAAAGCAATATACAGTACATTCATTACAGGAACAATCCCCCCCGGAGCATCCTGAGGTTAAGTGCCAGGCCAAATGGGACGGCAATGATCTCAATAACTCTCCAGCTCCGGCTTCTCCAGTTGCATGGGAATGAAGCGACAACTTTACGCCAGCAGTCCAGATCCCTAACCATCACACTTTCCGATGCAAATGCATAACTTATACAAACACAACCAGCAGCAGAGCAAATACAGTAAGAGTAACGCACCTTCTCCAGCTTCTCGAAGTGCTCCCGCAGGAACTTCATAGGCCGCTCGGGCTTGGCGATGCACAGGTTGACGATGCACTCTTTGAGGATCTGCTGGATGTTGTGTTTCTGCACGAAAACCTCGCAGCCTTTCAGACTTTCGTCTTCTTCCAGATTGGAGGAGGAGGTGGCCATCTTATCTTCTATCACTGCTGCAGGAGAAAAGAGTGAAGGAGGGGGGAAGAGAAGAGATATTCGTTCTTACGTCTGTGTAACTTGTTCTCTCAGTTGATAAGCTAGCCTGCTGCCTGACTAATGAAATCCACAATATATTCAATATGCATGTATCTGTCTGTCAATCAATCATTTATTTATTGCAAAAACACAAAACACAGTGCCTAGATAGACAGACAGACAGACAGACAGACAGATAGATAGATAGATAGACAGACAGACAGATAGATAGATAGATAGATAGATAGATAGACAGACATGACATTATGACTAAATCATAGTGATGATGATGATGACACAGGCCATTCTTCTGTATGTTACATATTTACATTTCACTTCCGCCATTGATTCACATCAACCGTTTAAAGATCACTGGCAACTGTCGCATCAATCCTCAATTTCGACGTATATGTTCACGAAACCGGTACCGCATTCAGTCGCGCGTGATAAACGACGCGTCGGTGTGTCGGCGGAGCATCACTCTGTGATCACCTGTTTACGCTTTTATCATCGCTTATTCGCTTCTAAATACAAACCTATGCGGTGTGTGAATGAGTTTAGACCTTTAATATCCTGAAAACCGCGTCTGTTGGTATATTAAGCTAAAAACAGTCGCGTGTCGGTGTATTTACCGTTGATTTGGCTTACCGTTACGAGGCGGAGATGCAGGGCTCGCGCTCTGAGATGTTGCTTGTTTGGTCCTGCTGCTCGCGAGCGCTATGACGTCAATCCGTCTCCCGATTGGACGCTGACATTAATGGTCTACAATGAAATACGTAATTTAAAAGATCAGAAAAGACTTTTAACTGTTATGCAGATGTTGGTGGGTTGAAACTGTTATGTTTTATTTTAGAGTTATTTATTTATTTTCCATAATACGCTGATGCAGCCAATCAGCGTCATTGTGGGTCTGTGCGTCACCCAGAATAGCACGCATGCTTTCTCATGCTGTAGATGACAGAGCTGACCTCTGCAAACAGTGATGTTTTGTGACTGAGCACATTTATATGCACAGATGACTGTGCTTATGTCAGATCTTTTTTCCCCAAATGAGCAGCTATGGAACATTAAAAATGCATGATTAGGAAATAATAAGCAGATTTTTCTTACATTATTCATGTATTATTCAAATTGCATGGAGGCAAGATTAGTGTTATTGTCAAACACAAAAAAATCTAATAAATACTTATTTTGTTTAAATCCGTATGTATGATACCCACCATCTAATTAGAAATCGTTCTCATGTGCTTCATCTTTTATGGCTTTGTCAATATACTATTTATTTATTTATTTAATGGTATTGAAAACTATATGTGTACACACACACACACACTCACATATATATATATATATATATATATATATATATATATATATATATATATATATATATATATATATATATATATATATATATATATATATATATATATATATATATATATATATATATATATATATATATATATATATATATATATATATATATATATATATATATATATATATATATATATATATATATATATATATATATATATATACACACACACACACACACACATATATATATATATGTATATATATGTTGCACACATAATATTAAAAATAAAAAAATATTGAAAATAATATTAATATTCATTTAATAATAATAATAATGATTATTATTATAATCATAAATAATAATAATAATAATAATGAAAATTAAAAACACACACACACACACACATATATATATATATATATATACATACACGTACATACATACATATACATATATACTGTATATATGATAAATAATAGTGATAAAATAAAATAGAGATTAAAAAAAGTATATGTTGCATATACACACACATACGCTCATATTTGTTTTGAAAAGGGTTGTATGTTTTCTGTATGTGTATTATTATTGAACCCTCTCTTGTTATTTTTTTTCTTTGTGGAAAAAAAATCTTGTTCTGATCATGGACTCGAAGTAAAATAAAGTAGAGCTGTTTTGAATGAACATCTACCGTAAAGCAATCTAAGCAGACGCAATCTACAGTCGTAGTGGCAACGATCGCCATGACGACCAGTCTCCCTCAACAACAAACATACACGTGAAGCAGCAATGGCGACCGCCAGCGATGAGCGAGCTGCAGCGGATGTTTTAAAATCTCTGGCTCGCCATTTGAACTGTCTAAACGACGACAACAAAAGCGCGAGAAGACGAGCTCTAGAAGCGGTGAAGAGAGAAACCGTCGAGCAGCGCTTGTCCAGCGGCGCGCTGCAGGAGCTTTTCGCCGGCTTGCTGAAGGCGCTGCTGAAATGTCTGTCAGATCCTGCGGAGACGTGCAGAGACACAGCGGTTCAGATCCTCACGGGCTTTATCAGAGCTGTCCCCAGACCAGAAGACGCTCTGCCCTACCTCATGCCCGCGCTGGCGCAGAGGCTCGGCGGGAAGGAGATCCTGGAGCCGGCGGAGGAGCTCAGGCTGGCTCTGATGGAGACGCTATCTCTGGTGCTGGAGGAGGTGTGCGGCAGGCAGCTGGCCCCCTACCTGGATGACATGATCAAGGTCCTGCAGAGAACCATCACAGATCCCTTTCCTGAAGTCAAGAAAGAGAGCTGTAAATGTGCCATCAGTGTTGCACAGAGCATTCCTGGTAAGTGTGGCCCTCAAGCTGTTGATATTCTTTAAAAGACAGTTGAGATACAGTATATAGGAAAAAAAAAAATAAAGGTAATATCATGTCAGTTTGGTTTCATTATACAGAAGTTAAGTGGCAAACTGATCTTAGACATAGACTTTGGCTTAGATGGGTTGTTGGTTGTCACGGTAACAAGGCCAGACTGATGACCCTGACCAAGACCTAAAATTAACACTCGGCCAAATGAGAGTAAAAAGTGTTGGCGAGTATATTTATTAATTCTAACAATACCTGAGATTGTGATTTGGTTTATGCAACATGTGCCAAACATCTACCCAAGTTTAGAAATCAGTTTTCAACAAAAGAAAAGCATTTTAAAAGAGAATTTTCCCTGTGGTTTTAGATGTGTTGTTTCCTTAGATGTGTTGTTAGTTGTTGTGGTATTTTATTCTAATATATATATTAGGGCTACACGATGTTGGAAAAAACATTGCGATATTTTGTTTTTCTGTGATGTATGTGCGATATGAAAAAAAAATCACCAGATGACTTGAATAGCTCTATTTGGAAAAAGAAAAATGATTGGAGTGACTTTGTAGGTGAGTAAATCAGCATAGGAAATAAACAAATTACAAGCATAGAAGAATTGTAACAGTAAGTGTGACTGTATAAGTAACTGTAGTAATAATAATAATAATTATTATTATTATTTCATATGACAACAGTAAAATTACAATACTAATATTTATGGTTATTTTTTTCTTTGCTTTCAAACATTAAACCATTGAGCATTTATTTTGGTGGAAAACTGCAGGGAAACCATATCACATTCCCAGGTATTGTAAGAATTAATAAATATACTCGCCAACAATTTTTTTTACTCATATTTGGCGTTAATTTTGGTCAGGGGCATCAGTCTGACCATGTTATCATGACAACCAGCAACCCATCTAAGCCCTGCTTGCCACTTAATTCCTGTATAATGGATCCAAGCAGATACATTACTCGACCTTTATCTATCTATCTATCTATCTATCTATCTATTTATCTGTCTATCTATCTGTCTATCTATCTATCTATTTATCATTTATCTATCTATCTATCTATCTGTCTGTCTGTCTGTCTGTCTGTCTATCTGTCTCTCTTTGCTCAGATCATTTCCACCTGCAGGCTGAGAGTGTTCTGAAGCCCCTGCTGCAGACGATTTCTCACCAGCATTCTCAAGTGAGAGTTTCTGTGACACAGGCCATTGGCGCAGTCATTCAGCACAGCACAGGCAAGAACGTAGATGACGTTTTGTCCCACTTGGCACAGAGATTGTTTGACGACTCTCCACGGGTAAGCTGGCAGCCGCTTCGCTGAAAAATCAATGAATAACAAAGAAATCAAATGAAAGAAAGTTCTTGATTGATGCGTTATTTAATAAATGGCTTATCTTTGGTATCCTTCCAAGAAATTCTTCTGCTAAATATGAAATATGCTTGCTGTCTTACAAGGCACATTGGTGGTGTTTTTTCCACATGGGAATGGTTTATTTTTGTGCTAATCTGTTCAGGTGAGGAAAGCTGTTACTATAGTCGTGGGTGATTGGCTTCTCCGTCTGCCGGACCGATATTCCTACTTCCACAAGCTCATCCCACTGCTTCTGAGCAGCCTCAGCGATGAGATCCCTGAAATCAGGTCAAAACAAATGCACAATCATGGAAATAACATTGTTTTCCAGGCCTTTTAAAGTCATGAAAACTAGTAAAATTCATTTAAATGTATTTACTGTCATTAAAAGTTTAGGGTTTGGCTGCATTTATTAAATCAAAAATACAGAGTAAAAAGTAGTAAAAACTGTTTTCTATTTTAAAACGTAATTTATTCCTGTGATGTTAAAGCTGAATTTTCAGCAGTCTTCGGTGTCACATGATCCTTCAGAAATCATTCTAATATGCTGATTTGCTGCTCAAGAAACCTTTCTTATAATTATCAATGTTGAAAACAGTTGTGCTGCATCGTATTTTTGTGGAAACCATAATCTACTTTTTTTCAAAATTCTTTGATAAATAGAACGTTCAAAAGATCAGCATTTATTTGATAACATAAATAAATCTTTTGTAACATTATAAATGTCTTTACTGTCACTTTTGAACAATATAATATTTAACAATAACAATATAATTTGGATAAAAGAGTCTGCTAAATGACTAAATGTAAATAATGCATCCTTGCAATATATAAGAATCAGTTTCTTTGAAAAAATCTATTTTGATTAAAAAAATTTGTCTTTTCTTTATACAAAATGTATGTATGAAAATGTATGATTTTGTGATTATAAATAAATTCATTCAGGTCTCTTGCTGAGGACTTATGGAAACAAGTGGGATCTCAATGGGAGAAGGAAAATGAGGATGATCTGAAGGATAAGATGGACTTTCTGTTGCCTGCTCCTGTCCTCTACACATCTGGAGGTAGGACAAACTAATCACAGAATGACTTTGTTTTAGAGATGCACCGATCGATCGGCCAGGGATCGGAATCGGCCGATTTTCCTCATGATCGGCCCGGATCGGTGACCGGCCGATCAGTCTCACTTCTTTCTGATTCCGAGCCGATCCGTTTTGTTATCAGCGGCACAGGTAATAACGTCAGCCGCGCGTTCTCGTTCTCTTCTCTCCGACGACCCCTTCTCTCTCACACATGTCTCATTTGCTCCGGTTAAATAGTGCTTGTATTGCGCATTATTTTAGTCATTCCCGCAGGTTTCGCGCTTACACCAAACGCGCGTGCACCACCACTGATCTATATTAGTGGAGCGCACAATCCACGCTCAGTTTCAAACAGCTTGTGAGCCACAAATACCAAAATGAGTGGCTAACTGCGCTAAAACGTTCAAATACATACAAAATTATGTCAAAATGCCCGTCTTTGCGAGTATCCAGTTAAACACAGTCAGTTTGGAACGTTAAATAGTTGAGAAAGAGAACGCATGTTGTGTAACAGTATATTGGGTCCGTGGATAAACTCTTAAAGGGACCGCAGTCCAATATTCCTACTGCTGTCTGTCATGTTAATCAAAGAACAAAAGACAAAGAAAATCCTTTCCTAAAAAATGATGTTATGGATACTAAATACATACATATAAGATATCAAAACTCTAGATGAAACCCTTAAATAACATTTGAGGTACTGTAGCCCCCACTTATCCCTTCAACAGACTTTGATGCTCAGCTGTCTTGTCCTAGAATAAAAGCCCCACAGGCCTGATCTAGTTAAGGGTTATTTCATGAGTGAAACTAGGAAGAAGCTTGCTGGGATGGCAGATGCTAGCTTTTATATTTATTTATTTCATTTATTTTTTTCTACTTTTATTGAGAGAAAAATAGAGAGAGGACAGAAAGACAGATAACCTTGATGTGAAAGAATTGTTAGCCAGATGTTTGCATTTTTATTAATAACCAACTCATCGTTACAGAAGATTTCGATTTCAGCTTTCTGTTCATCAGGGACTATTCATTCAAAATACTGTGTATATACTGTAGCAGCACAACTATTTTCAACATCGATAAAATGTTTCTTGAAATCAGAATATTAGAATGATTTCTGAAGGATCATGTGACACTGAAGACTGAGTAATGATGCTGAAAATTCAGCTTTGATCACAGGAATACATTTCATTTTAAAATATATTCAAATAGAAAAGTGTTTTTTAAATTGTATTCTTGATCAAATAAAAAGCCTTGGTGAGCATAAGAGACTTGTTTCACAAGCTGTGCATGAGAAAAATTGAATACAAGCAATGTTTCTCCTTTTTCTCATACAGTCGAGCGTCCCGGGCTGGGCTGCAGGGAGCTGGTGGTGAGGAATCTGTCAAAGCTGCTTCCTGCTGTGGGCCGGGACATTGGTGACTGGTTAGTGCAGACGCGAGTGAAGACGGCCCAGCTGCTGCGGGTGCTGCTGCTGCATGCTGAAGATAACTGTACACAGCACCTGCAGTCACTGCTCACGGTTCTGTACCACGCCTGCGCAGACCCCGAGTCTGACGTCAGAGCGCAGGTAACAGGACAGCCAATCAAGATCAGCATTCACAATATTGCTCTAGTGAGGTTGCTTAGCATTCCACCAAAGCAATATGCAGTACCAGTTTTAAATATATAGGCCTATAGCCTAATATATATATATATATATATATATATATATAGTGTGCGAGAACAGCGCGTGAGTAACGAATTGAGCTCTCTTTCGTTTCTTCTTCTTGTGGTTTAAAATTGCTTGACCGTGTAAATTGGCAAAATTAATCTGCAACGTACGTATTACGGATCAACTGCGATCCGTTTAATTTCTAATATGTGACAGATCAGAGCAATCTTTCATTTACGCATTTTACATGAAATTGTCAAATTGCTACTCCATATCAATCGCATACAAAGAAAATACAGAATAATTAGAACAATCATTAACATAAATAAATAACAGAGTGTCATATCTGTACACATTTTTCCCAGAACGTTCTTGCGACCCGGTAGCAATTCTTCCATGGCCCGGTAGTGGGTCGCGACCCGGTGGTTGGAGAAGTAGACAGACACTTTTGGGTGGTTAGGGACCTCTGCTCTAAATAATAAACTAAAACTGCCAGTAGGTGGTGGTAAATGTCTTAATGATTAATTCATCGAGTCATGTATTCATTCATTTGATTCGTTCAAATAGCTGATTCTTTCAGGAGTTATGTAAATGGTTCTTTATGAATGGTCCATTGAATCATTAGGCTTGTTCGACTTGAAGCGGATCATCACCATCAGACCGATCGGTGTATGACATCAAAGTACCGCGAGAGCGATTAGAGAGCAGACGGCTCTACATGCTTTTGAATCGCTCCCGCGTTACTTTGATGTCACACACCTATTGCTCTGTTGCAGCGCCGCTTCAAATCCAACGCGCCAAATGGTTCACCCAATTCATTCAAAACATGCATTAAGAAATGAAATGCTGCTGTGTGTTGCTCGGAGAAAATAATTTTCTTTAGAATGAAACTGTAATTCTTTCAATTTTTACTTTTTTCCACAATTCATTAAATTATTTATTTTTATTTTTTAATGCTGTTTTATTAGAAAAATGAGACTTCATCTACGTGCAAAGACCTAAAACAGGGTTATTCAATGAAATATTTGGGTCAGTGCAGTGGTGTCTCAGAATTTTTCTCCAGAAAAATATTACAATATTTAATTCATTGAGCCAAATTGGATATGAATATTAAAAGGTAAGAGCATCTGTTTAATCAGACTATTAACCTATTGTATTTACAGTTAGATACCTATGTAGAACACATAAGGCTTGCTGAGAAAAGATATAGAGGTTGTTGTCTCGAAGGGACTTAGCTTTTTTCTTAGAAGAATCTACCAACAACACACAACAACTTGTAAACAGTCTCAAAGTTACTAGGCTAACATGCTGAAATAGTTCCAAATTTAGATGAAAAAGCTTTATTGTGTACGGGGCCACATCATTAATTTGTCACAACATTCAGAGTCATATACAGTATATTTGACAGACAAAACTACCTTTACCTTGCTGCATTCTCATTGTCTACAGAAAGTATCAGTCCCTTGTGCCGCTCAGCACCGTTTCTGTGATACTGTTGTTAAAATAACCGCGTCATCTCACTGAAGCTGTTTTTTTAATCAATAATACAGTGTTTTGCGTCTTTAGCTGGTGAGAGAAGCAACAAACATGAAGCAGAATGGGCTTAAAAGAAGTAGAATATTAGAGGATGTAGTGCCAAAATATCATTACCATAACTGGGTTGTTTTGACGCGCTGCTCTTACCTTGCTGCATTCTCATTGTCTACAGAAAGTATCAGTCCCTTGTGCTGCTCAGCACCGTTTCTGTGATACTGTTGTTAAAATAACCGCGTCATCTCACTGAAGCAGTTTTTTTAATCAATAATATAGTGTTTTGCGTCTTTAGCTGGCGAGAGAAGCAACAAACATGAAGCAGAATGGGCTTAAAAGAAGTAGAATATTAGAGGATGTAGTGCCAAAATATCATTACCATAACTGGGTTGTTTTGACGCGCTGCTCCCTTGAACTGTACAAATGGTATTTTAGTGGTTAGTATCAGCTTTGATTGCATTGATTTTGATTTCAGTTCTCTCATTCTCTCTCTTGACAGTGTTTGGAGTCGGCAAAGCTGTTGGGAGTGTTTGTCAGTCCAGAGGTTTACCTCAAGTTGCTCCTGCCTCACGTTGAAGACTCCACTTCCTGCTCGTCTGCTTCTCCCTGGGCTCCTCTCATGGTTCTGGGGTCCGTATTAAGAGGGAGTTCAAGGGAGGCGTTAGGACCCCACCTGATAAAAATTGGAGACACACTTGCACACCCTGAAGTCTGTCAGGGGTCCCAACAGGTGAGAGACAGTAGCCGCTTTTCCACCATCGCGCTGAACGGTTCTCTTTGCATAACCGTTCCATTCCGCGCCGATCCGAGCCGGCCGGTACAGTTATGGTTTCGTTTTCCACTGCCGGGCTGATAACGGATCTCTTTGGAATGCAATTCAAATGCGTCAGTCGTTGCCGTGGTAACACAAGTGTTTACATATGATATGAGGTGTAAATAACCACCGCGTTATGGAGGATGATCAGAAATTTCTTTAGATTTTATTACTAATTTGTGTTTACATTGCTCAAAATAGCGCGTTTAGCAAGCTACGGAGAAACTAGCAGCCAGGCAACAGACCAGTGACAGATCCTGAGTGGCGACGTCACACACACGCACTCTACCAGCACGGCTCAGAACAGTTGTCTAACCGGGCCGAGAATTCCGGGCCGAGAACGGTTTGTAATCGTGCCGCGCCGTACCAGGCTCACGTGGAAATACAACTGGAACCGTACCTGACAGTTCTTAGAACCGTTCGGCCCGATAGTGGAAAAGCGGCTAGTGAGCTTTCTGCTTTCTACCTGCTCTTGAGTGCTCGGTATCCATTGTAAAGGGACGGTAAAGACCAGAATTCATTTATTTTCAGTCAGATTTGCCAGTTTTGGTTGTTTTACCAGGAATAAGTTATGCAGCCAACCAATAACATTAGGGCATCCGACAGTAGAAATGACGCTATGACCAACAACACAGCCACTTAGTGACCTCCGGTGAAAATTGTGGCCCCAATTTTCCAAAATGATATGCTACACTATGTTAAAAAAAAACTATTTTGGCTAGTTTGATTTTCCAGTTACTTTTCCTTTATTACATTTTTGCAGCCCACAGTGCCGATGTGCGTTAGGACAAATCTCTGTCAGACCGAGTGGAAAAATCCCACCCAGACCCACGAGTCTGGCCCTGGTTTCCTCTCAACCCACATTCGGCTCGCTTTGATATCAAAAATAACACTCTATTTTTTGAGTTCGTCGGTGCCAAGTCACCACCCCTGAGGGCTTTGCAGGAATTTCCTCTTGTAGTGTAATTAAAAGCACTAAAAGAAAAATGACTAATTTTGGCCCTGTGTGTCCACCGCAATCCTGCATACTTTGGTCCAGCTGTCCATGTTTCATCTCAGACGTCATGCCAGAATCTCACAAAGTCTTCCTTCCGTTAAATAAAGTGTCTTCAGAAGCATTGGCAGTGAAATGGTGACACATTATAAAGACACAGTCCATCACAGATGTTGCAGGACCTTTGACCGGGAGGTGAGACAGTGCTTTTTGTCAGTTTTAGAGAAGGAAATGGCAAATTATCCTGTTTTTATGTTTTTAATATCACAGTAGCCAATAATTGACATGAAATGGAAATTGAGAGAGAGAGAAAAAAAATTATATTAGAGAGGATTTGAATCTGTTTTTGCAAAAATACAGTGAAAAAAATTTAAATAAACACTGTTCTTTTTAACTTTTTATTCATTAAAGAATCCAAAAAAATATTAAGCAGCACAACTGATAATAAATCAACATATTAGAATGATTTCTGAAGGATCATGAGACACTGAAGACTAGAGTAATGGCTGATGAAAATGAAGCATTGTGTCACAGGAATAAATTATATTTTGAAGTGTATTAAAATGTAAAGCCATTATTTTAAATTGCAATAATATTTCACAATATTACTGTTTTTTTCTCTGTATTTTTAATCTAATAAATGCAGCCTTGATGAGCATAAGAAACTTCTTTAAAAACCCTTAAAAATCTTACTGATCCCAAAATTTTGAATGACAGTGTATATTTAAATACAAAACATTTATTATGAATTGTTACAATATTTTTCACAATATCTTTTTTACTGTATGTATATAGAGTACGATATATATATATTTATATATACATACATATATATATATATATATATATATATAAAATGACAAAAGCACATTAAAAACTAAAATTATGAAAATAAACGCAAATTCAAAATATTAATAACTACTATAATAGTATATAAATATATATATATATATATATATATATATACAGTATATAACTAATACAAATGACTAAAGCACATAACAAAATTAGTAATGCTTAAAATTTAAAAATATAAATAAAAGTTAATTTAATATATTAATGCATACTTATAATAGTATAATACTAAAAATTTTATTCTAAATAAAACTAAAAAAATTCTACATTAACACTTCTTAGTTTCAGTAAATGGTCTGAACTGGGGAATTTAGTGTTGAGTGAATATTCGATTATGTCTATAATAAATAATGTATCAAACTCAAGAAGAAGTCGTGGTTAGAGAGTTGGACTTGTAACCCAAAGGTTGCGGGTTCGAGTCTCGTACCGGCAGGGATTGTATGTGGGGGGAGTGAATGTACAGCGCTCTCTCCCACCTTCAATACCACGACTGAGGAGCCCTTGAGCAAGGCACCGAACCCCCAACTGCTCCCCAGGCGCCGCATGCAGCATAAATGGCTGCCCACTGCTCCGGGTGTGTGTTCACGGTGTGTGTGTGTTCACTGCTGTGTGTGTGCACTTAGGATGGGTTAAATGCAGAGCATTAATTCCAAGTATGTCACGTCACTAAGAATTGTGTGTTCCTGACATGAGCCTGAGTCTGGAATAGCAGTGAAGGCAGTGTTGAGTGAGCAGAGGCAGATGCTCTGATCTTTCCTGTACTCTGCAGCTTTGATGTCAGTGTTGTCAGAACACTTTCGACTGTCTGTTTTCCAAAACCATCGGAAAAAAGGTATCGTGTAAGAACAAGGCTAGGAAATAATACGCCTGCAGTCCTCCTTTGAGGGTTTGCTAGATGTTGTGGGTCTTTAACACAAGGTGTGCGTTTGTGTAACGTGTTCTGAATTGGATTTGCGATGCCTTCAGGACATGGAAAACACAAGCACTAGTTCTCCGTGTTTTGTTTTGGGTGTTGCTATGGGACTGCAAGCAGGAATGTAAATCTCAGCTGTCTAAAGAAAGGCAAACGTATGCTCGCGAGCATATATATTTTACATATGGTAGCTGACAGCTGTGGCCTGCTCACCTCTGTCCTGAAAAAGGAAGAGCTGGAGACGGGGTGGGACGAGACACGCTTCTGCTGAGGGGCCGCTGTGGAGACAGGAGCACATTTATGGACTAGAAGAGCCAGACGGACGGGAATGGCAGAGAGTGCTGGTTTAAAACAGTTGTCAGACCTGTCAATCACTCCTCTGACGGCCCTAGGCGTGAACTGGAGAACGTGCTTCTGTTTTACGAGTGTTATCTGGAAATCTGCTCATGAAGTGACATCTTTGATAGGAGTTATTTATTACAGTTGCATAATTGATCTGTAAGTCATTAATTATAACGATCATGGGTTATATATATTTCAAAACTAAGAGGACGCCGTCAACTAACAGTACATATTAATTTTATTCTTTTATAATTATTTATTTATTTTTTACCTGTGCATAACCTGTCTACCTATTTTATTTTATACCAGTGCATAACCCTGACTGCCTCATTTTATTTAATTGTTTTATTTTATTTTATACCCGTGCATAACCCTGTCTGTCTCATTTATTTTATCTTTTTTTATTTTTTTATACCCGTGCATAACCCTGGCTGCCTTTTATTTTATTTTATTTTATTTTATTTTATACCCATGCATAACCTGTCTGCCTTATTATTTTATCTTATTTTATTTTTATTTTATTTTATTTTATTTTATTTTATACCCATGCATAACCTGTCTGCCTTATTATTTTTATTTTATTTTATTTTATACCCGTGCATAACCCTGGCTGCCTCATTTTATTTTATTTTTTTATTTTTTTATACCCGTGCATAACCCTGGCTGCCTCATTTTATTTTATTTTTTTATTTTTTTATACCCGTGCATAACCCTGGCTGCCTCATTTTATTTTATTTTTTTTTTTTATTTATTTGTTTATACCCATGCATAACCCTGTCTGCCTAAGTTTATTTTTTTTATACATATTTTTTTATTATTATTAAACATATTATTAATCATATAAGTAAATGCATAAATCATACTCTAATCCTGAACATAAATAAAAAGAGAAAGTTGTCATTCTTTGCAGTACTCTTCAGTTGTTCCTTCTAAATTTAGTAGTAAAAGTGTCCCCCCCCCCACACACTTCCTGTAGGCCAGTGAAAACACCTGCATGTTAATCATCCCGGCCCTGCTAATGACAGAACCGCTGAGTGGAGGAAACAGTGTCATGATCCTAATGTTGCTGTGAATGGGACACTTTGTCTAGACATGTGATCACTGCATGGAAATAGACACACAGAGGTCTTGAGGGAGGCTAAAAATGCAGTGGGATAGGAAAACAACAGAGACTGATGGAAAGAAAAGCTTGTCAAGAGTTTTAGACTGCTTTACAAGGTCAGAGAATTTAGATGTGTTATAGTGTCCTTTATTGATAGACAAAAACTGTCCATTTATCAAACTAGTACAAAATAAAATATATTAAAAAATTTATTTCCAAGCTGAGACCACGTCATTAACAGTACCTAATAATTATTATAATTATTTTTTTATTAATTTTTTTTTTTTTACCCGTGTATAAGCCTGTCTGCTATTTTTATTTTATTTTATTTTAACAGAGACTGATGTCATTGTGTGTTTTGGACAGATTTATGAGGTCAGAGAGTCCATTTGTTGAAGCAATACAAATTAGGTCAAATTAACGACAAATATAGCAGCATTGGTACAAATGTTTATTTAATTTAATTTAAAATGTAACAGAAAATTAAGCAAAAACGAATAAATGACAAAGTTAACATTAAACAAAAGTAATGAAAAGTGGCAATGTGAAAAGTTGTAAATGATTCTTTTTTTCTTTTTGTCGCTCAGGCGCAGTATCTGGATCAGTTGTTGGTGTGTGTGGACGCTGTGCTGTGTGTGTGTCAGGTGGACTGTGCTGTCATCAGTCTGCAGCTGCTGAAGGTCCTGGTGTCAGTTCAGAGTCTCGCCTCACAGCAGGAACAATGCAGCAAGGTAAAACCCACATGAATGGTGTGCATGAAGCTTTCCCATACACAGATTGAGCTGTACACATTAGATATGACCAGTCTGAGTTCATTATATTGAACTTACTGCAGGGCATTTTGTTGTACAAAATCTTATTGCATGTCCAAAGCTGCTCAGCCTAATTTACCAGCCCCTAGATATACAGTGGGTACGGAAAGTATTCAGACCCCCTTAAATTTTTCACTCTTTGTTATATTGCAGCCATTTGCTAAAATCATTTAAGTTAATTTTTTTTCCTCATTAATGTACACACAGCACCCCATATTGACAGAAAAACACAGAATTGTTGACATCTTTGCAGATTTATTAAAAAAGAAAAACTGAAAAATGCTCAGTATTTAGTAGAAGCACCCATTTGATCTAATACAGCCATGAGTCTTTTTGGGAAAGATGCAACAAGTTTTTCACACATGGATTTGGGGATCCTCTGCCATTCCTCCTTGCAAATCCTCTCCAGTTCTGTCAGGTTGGACGGTAAACGTTGGTGGACAGCCATTTTTAGGTCTCTCCAGAGATGCTCAATTGGTCTGAATACTTTCCGTACCCACTGTACTTCATTCAAACACATCAATGGATTGAGCATTACTGTGTGTCTCTCTCTCTCTCTCTGTCAGGCAGAGGCGTCAGTGAGGTGTTTGTGTGAGGCGCAGGGTCTCAGTGGAGCGTGTGAGTTGTACCGGCAGCACATGGCAGATCTGCTGCAGTGGCTGTCTGACTCCCATCACACCTGGACCAGTTACTCCATTCAGAAAACACAGCTGGAGATCATCGCCGGGCAGTCCGGTGAGTGTGTGCTTCATTTGCAGCCAGGAATGACAACCATCATTCTGTTTAGATGCACACAAAGAACTGAACTCATTAAAGCGGTCATGAACTGGGAAACCAAAATTCCCTTCATGTTTTGACACATAAGAGGTCACTGTACTATAAAAAACATCCTGTAAGTTTCAGAACTCAAAACTTTCTCGTTAGTCTTAAAACAGCTTATATTGAAGGCAGTCTGCCAAAACGATAGCTTGTGGAATGTTCTACTCTATGATGTAATAGTGTGGATAAGCACCGCCTCTGCAGAAGAAGATCGACATCACTGCCTGTTTAGCCCCGCCCACCGATTCATGCATGTGTTTTCGAGAGAGGTGAATGCGCAGGTCTACACAGAAACCAAACGATAAAGATGGCTCTGAAGACAACAAGACACTGTGCAGTGCCAAGTTGTGGCATTGCCTTCCTTCTGATACCAACATTGGGAAAGATTGAATGAACTTTATTTTTAATGAAGATCCAGACTGCATCAGTAAGAACTCTTGTCTTTTGTTCACTTCATTTTAACATGGATTCATTTACAAAACGACGCGGGATTTTCAAAAAAGATTGAAACTAAAAGACAATGCTGTGCTGACTTTATTGGATCCGACAGTAATGTCACAACACACAAGTGTGAGTAGCTGTCTTCATTACGTGATCACTATTGCTTTGTCTCTTCTTACAGATGTATTGAGTTATTTATGCTTAAATCACAGCAGCATCCATCTATGAGGAATGTACACTGTCAAACATACACAACTATTAGCCAATCAGAGCAGTGGGCGTTTACTTCTGAGTCTACAATCCACCACACCTATTCAAACAGAGCGTTCTGATGAGGGGGGTCAAAAACAGGACAGAAAATAGCCTATTGCTTTTAAATTATGTTGTTTTTTGATGTAAAAATATGATAACATTGATAACATTATAAGTGGAACTCAGAGAACAGTACAAAATAAAAAAATGAAGGCAGTTCATGACCCCTTTAAGAGAATTCATAAAAAAAAATGTTCCCCCCAGGATTATTTGATGAGTAAAAAAAGTTTACAAGAACAGCATTTATTAGTAAAATCTCACCACAAACTTTTGAATGGTAAAGGAAATAAAATAAAATCAGTTAAATAAAATTTAAAAAATCGAATTAAATGTTAAAAATACTATTAATATTTCTTAAAATTAGTGCTGTCAAATGATTAATCGCGATTAATCGCATCCAAAATAAAAGTTTTTGTTTACATAATATATGTGTGTGTGTGTACTGTATATATTTATTATGTATATATAAAGACACACACATACAGTATATATTTTGAAAATATTTACATGTATATACATTTATATTATCAGCAGGAAGGGGCAAAAATGGTAAAAACACAAGTGCTATTCATATATAATGTGCTAACACATTTTATTAAATGTAGTTTAAATAATAACTAAAGATAAAAGAATGGCATGCAGCCTTCTAGTATTAACCTTTATAATATTATAACAATAGAAATAAATTAGTGCTGTCAAACGATTAATCGCGATTAATCGCATCCAAAATAAAAGTTTTTGTTTACATAATATATGTGTGTGTGTGTACTGTATATATTTATTATGTATATATAAAGACACACACATACAGTATATATTTTGAAAATATTTACATGTATTTACATGTCTATATTTATATTCATATAATTTATATTATATATAAATATATTTATTATATAAACAACATATTTTTCTTATATATATATATACATGCATGTGTGTGTGTATTTATATATACATAATAAATATACACAGTACACACTCATATATTATGTGAAAAAAATTGGATGCTTTTATTTTATTTTGGATGCTGATCGTTTGACAGCACTACTTAAAATATTATGAAATGTTAACGGTTTATAATAAATGTGTGATATTAAAAATAATATTAACAAATAAAATAGCAAAATACAAATAATTTAGTAGTGCAGACTAATCAAAGTAATCTATTCGAAATAGTTACATTTATCACTTTAAATTACTCTGCATTCTCAAATAGTTTTTTTTATCATCTTTATATGTTTTCCTTCAGGTCCAGTGGTGGGAGAGTTTCTTCCAGCCCTCTTGCCTCTGTTAAAGAGTTGCCTTGAACCCAGTCGAGATCCTGAGATGAGACTTCACATCTTCACCATGCTGTCCAAACTACTGCTGGACTCCAGCAACACTCTGGACTCTCAGGGGTCAGTTCATCAAACACAGATCCTGAACTTCATGTGGTTATTGTGCAGTTTGCATCATTGCACAGTATGTTGATGCTCTTGATGAAAAATTCATGTACTAAGCTTGCTGTCATACCTGATAGCACTGAAGCACGAGAGAGAACAGCAGTTGCTTACTACTAAACAACTGAGCTTTCGAACACTTGATATTTTCACCACTGCTTGCTTAAATATATGTATAAACATGCATAGTTACAATGATTTATGCATTTTGAGAACGGATAATCTTTTGTGATGCCTGATATGGATCTAAATATTATGCATTTCAAAGACAAACCTTCATAATTACCCCAATAAAGTAGTGTGTCAGGATAGTCCCGTTCAGATGTATATGGTGTATGATACTGTTCACCTCAAATTCCTCCGTTTCATGTGGCTCTTTGATTTGCAAAGTGAAATACGAGGAGAGTGAAAGGAAAGACACCACACGCATGCAAAGGTTTACCTAGACATCTAAATCAAGACATATCACAGACTTCTATTGTTTTTAAATAAAGGTAATTACTATTTAGTTTGGTTAGGAATCATTATCATTGCTAAAGACATCACCGGAAATCCCCAGAGGGAATGGCTTTAAGCAAATATACTGCAAAAAATGTCATTAGCCCTGCTGATTTAATGTCTGTTTAAAACAGGTCAGGTCACATGACATGATTCGGCTGTCATATTTGTTGTGGTTTTCTCTCTGTAGGAGGTTTGCTGAATACATGGAGCTGGTCCTGCAGGATTTGTTGCTGCCTAATCTGGTGTGGCGTTCGGGTCGATCTGCCGCAGCTGTCAGGACCGCTGCTCTCAGCTGCCTGTTAGCTGTCCTACATGGGGCGGCTTTCCCAGCGGAGCGAGTAATAATACACATATATAATACACACCGCATAAAACAGCATTTTGCATTTAAAGGGTTAGTTCACTCAAAAATGAAAATTCTGTCATTAATTACTCACCCTCGTGTCATTTCAAACCCGAAAGACCTTCGTCCATCTTCAGAACACAAATTAAGGGTGCTTTCGCACCTGGCCCGTTGTTTCGGAACCTGGCACGTTTCCCCCCTTAGCTCGGTTCGTTTGGGCATATGTGAACACGGCAATCGCGCCCGGATCCGTGCCAAAACAATCGGTCCGAGATCGCCTGAACGAGGTGGTCTCGGCTCGATTGAAAACGAACTCTGGCGCGGTTCGGTTGTAGTGAGAAAGCAATCCGATCCAATGGACCAATGAACCAGGCTATATCACAATGTATAATGGGTAATTACATAAGTTCCGTGAAAATAATTAGCTTTGTTGTTTTGCTAATACTTCAAAATGACTTTGACCAATGAGAGAACAGTTTACTAGCGCGTGACTTGTATTAACAAATTTAGACCGTTTAGAAACATTGCCGTGTGAAAGCGAACCGCACCAAAAATAAAAAGCAACATTGTAATAATTTTAATCCCTGTTTCGGAACAAAGCAATCGATCTACAGGTGTGAAAGCACCCTTAAGATATTTTTGATGAAATGTGAGAGCTCTCTGACCCTCAAACAGCAACATGTTCCCAGACCCAAAAACGTAGTAAAGACATCGGTAAAAGAGTCTATGTGACATTAGTGGCTCGACTTCAATTTTGCGAAGCTACGAGAATACTTTGTGCGCAAAGAAAACAAAAATAATTTATTCAACAATTCTTCTCCCCCGAGTTACCGTCTTCCGCCATTTTGGAGAGTACCATGACGCATGTGCGCGCCTTCCCCAGAACGTAATCAACGTAATCAGCGGTAATGCTTAACGTAAACAACGCTGATTACGTTAATTACGTTCTGGGAAAATTTATAAAATGCGTATATGTCGTGATACTCTCCAAAATGGCGGAAGACGGTAACTCGGGGAGAAGAATTGTTGAATAAATTGTTATTTTTGTTTTCTTTGCGCACAAAAAGTATTCTCGTAGCTTCGAGCCACTGATGTCACATGGACTGTTTTAGTGATGTCTTTACTACGTTTTTGGGTCTGGGAACATTTCAGTTGCGTTGCTGTCTATGGGAGGGTCAGAGAGCTCTTAGATTTCATCAAAAATATCTTAATTTGTGCTCCGAAGATGAACGAAGGTCTTACGGGTTTGAAACGACATGAGGGTGAGTAATTAATGACAGAATTTTCATTTTTGGGTGAACTAACCCTTTAAGTTCTATACTTTGTCACATTTATGAGTGAAACTGAATATTCAATGGGCAATAATAAAGGCCAGGACTGTGATATTACTAAAACGTTTTTAAACATAATCTAGTGTATATATTTGATGTTGATGTGTAATATCTGATGTGTTTCAGGTTCTGTCAGTGGAGGAGACTCTCAGCACTCAGCTGATCTCTGCGCTGGAGGAAGACTCTAAACTGGCTCGTCTTCTGGCCTGCAGATCTCTTCACTCACTGTTGAAACTCACAACACAGCGGCTCAACACGGACTCACTCAACAAGATCTATCCAGGTATGCTTAACTCATCACACATACTGTAAAACAGTGAAAGAGAAGAGACAGACCTGATTCAGAGCAGCATATTTTATGTGACAGACGAAAATGAGGTTGGGAAGGATAGAAGTGTAGTGTGGTAAATATTTTTGGTGTAGATCATTCAGTCCTCATTGGACAGTGCCATAGACAAAAGCATGGGTTGTGAACATTGGATGTCAAAAGGTCACATGTTGAATGAACTGTTCTTCTATTGCTCACAGTGGTATTTTCATCACATCAAATTAAGTAGTAAGGTCTGTATTTTTATTCTGTTGTGTGAATGGTGAAATAACACCGTTATTTTACATTCAAAGATGTTATTTAAAATGGTAGACTGAAATGCATCTAACAGTGTTAAATAGTGTAAATGTTTTCCACAGTAATATGTCTTATTGCTCATTGCACAAATTTAAGACATTCACTAGTATGCAATAGTATGCAGTGCCCATAACAATTTTTTGTCAGCTTTTATTTTATTTTATTTTTCAAACTTTTTCTGTTGAAAAATAGATTGAAAAATAGATAAGACTATTTTGTTTGATTTTATTTTGAATTTAATTGAATTTTGTCTGCTTCTCTGTTGAAAAATGAATACCAGATTCTTAAATAAATAAAGCATATCTGTCTGTATAATAATTGTTATTGCACACTAGGGATGTAACGATTACCGGTTTGACGATAAATCATGATAAAATTCCCCACGGTTAGTATTACCGTTTCATCTTTTAATTATCATTAAAACCGTATTAGATTACCGCGATTTGAACAACTCGCGATAAATAAATACTGTCCAACATAAAGCACAGTTTCTAGAATTCTTTATGGACTAGATAAAATACATATCATCATTTATTAATCAATTATCATTTTGACTTATATCTTTTCTTTATTTAAAGGCTGAAATGTGAGGTTTACCTTTTTATTAAACTTTTTCAAAGCTTTATTTGAACATTTACATTAGATATTTCAACA
>NW_015641017.1:151730-155538 GCF_001515625.1 Sinocyclocheilus rhinocerous
AGCGAGTGGATTTACAGAGACCTATATTTACATTCAACCTGTGTGCAGTTTCAGTCTGGCCAAAAATGGACAGAATTTGCATGCCCTGCTGTAAATTTTGACCGGTTGATGAAAAACAAGCTTATGTGGATTGTACACATTTAAGCAATTCAGATAAGTTATCTAGAATTCTTTATGGAGTAGATAAAATACATATAATCATTTATTAATCAATTATCATTTTGACATATCTTTTCTTTATTTAAAGGCTGAAATGTGAGGTTTACCTTTTTATTAAACTTTTTCAAAGCTTTATTTGAACATTTACATTAGATATTTCAACATGCTATTAAACTGTTGTCAGTCAAGTTGTCATTTAAAATCCGAACATCATTGGTTCGGTTATTGTTTTAGTGATTATGCAAACAAAAAGATTTATGTGTCGGTTCTTTTTTAACATATCCAGCACATTTTAACAATACTGTGATAATACTGATTACCGTGATAATTTTGGTCACTATAATCGTGATAAGAAATGTTCATACCGTTACATCCCTATTGCACACTTTCATAATTCCGTGTCTGTGAGGTTGTAGATGTTTTGATGAGTGCATCTGTGTGTTCAGAGCTGCTGAAGCGTGTGGACGACAGCAGTAAAGACGTCCGTGTCGAAGCGCTGAAGTCTCTGAGCTCGTGGTTCTCATCTCTGGGGAAAAACTATGACACTCAGTCGTGCCGCCCACACCTGGAGTTCCTGTTCCAGCAGCTGCTGCTCTACATGGACGACCCCGACACCAAAATCCAGGATTCAGTCCTCGGTAAGGACTTTTTTGGCAGCGATATTTCATATCTGCTGTAATCATCATCTGATGTTTTGACTTGAATTGTGACTGATGACAGTTATATTCGAGTCGACACTGTTGTGATGTAAGATAAATCTCTTCCTGCTGCTTAAGGAAGTGATTCAGCTCAGTGTTAATGGTCTACGGTCCACTTCTCTGATCCTCCCCGTTCTTCACTTCAAAGAGCCTCATTAATCCTGCATTTTTACACTCTATCCATCACACGCTCCTCTGCTACTGGCCTGCCTCCAGCGGGGTCATGGGCTGTCAACACCTTCCCATAATCCTGTGTCAATGTGTCCTAGTGCATACGCACATGGAGTACTGTTCAGAAACCCTTCATACCCCCTAATTACAGTTTGAACCCCCCAAAGGACATTGAAAAAGTACATATAGTAAGTAGGCCATAATGTATAGTCATCCGGTTGATATCGCAGAATAAGCCCTGACAGGATAACCGGGATCCTGATGTGAAGTCAGTGCATTTGTATTAAGGCTGTTGATTTAACATGTTAATTTGGTGCGATTAATTATGGAAAAAATAATGTGTTAACATTATTAACACATTTAATGCACCTGCCCCGCCCAGACCTGTATGTCATCTTACATTGACGACTGGATGGCAACTGACTGTGTGATGTTGCTTATAACGATGCAGTATATGCCCCAAAAATTCAAGATACGAGGGGGAAAAATGCCGTTATATTATACAGGGCCTGATTTTCGTTTTGTGTTTTACAATTTATAATGTTGTTGATTCATATTTATATTGTGAGGAAGATACTTAAAAAAAACTTTCAAACTCTGAATTGAATTTATTTTAGCTAAAAAAGACAAGTAAACAGTCAGTAATAAAATAAGAATAGATTAATGACAAGCAATGGCACAAACAAATACAATAACAAGATACAACTAAAATGAACTGTGCTTTAAGTTTTTCAGGTAGGTTTAACAGTAATATTCAGGTACAGAAGTACCATAGAAACAGAATAATCTATTTAACTTTAAAATAACACTGGTTATTCTTCAATGCATAAATAAACATTAATGACAGACAGCAGGTTTATTTAGGTTACTGTCTCTTTAAGACCTCATGCACGGATCAAACTGTTACACATAAGTTTTGTTTCTCAACTGTTTACATTAACTTAATAGCCTGTATACCGACAATGTTTAGTATAAATCGACTGTTTACATGAATACTCATCAAGATGGGCACTTTGACACATTTTTGTATGTATTTGGCCGTTTACGCGCAAAGGCGCGCGCGCTTTGGGTGTGAGGCGGCTCACAGAAAGGGTCTCACAGTCACAGAGCGCACAAGTACTAGGGATGGGCGTATCGATCCGAAGTATCGATATCGATATATCGATACTGACGCGAGTATCGAAAGTATCGATACTCAAACAAAAAATATCGATACTAAGGTGCGTTTTATTTACCAGTGGTTTTGTTTATTATCATGTAATTAATTACAATAAAATTTTAATCCCTTGACATTCCTAGTTTGTATTATTCTGAAGGGGTTTATTTTGTGTAATATTTGGCATCATGAGGGAAAAAAAGAGTCCGTCCGAAATCGCATCCTTCCCTACTATGTAGCATACAAAAAACATTGTGAGGTGAGTAGTATGTCCGAATTCATAGTATTCGTAAAACAAGTTTGATATCCTCCGAATGGATGGAATCATAGTCTGAAGCCCGTGACCATCATACACTATGCGATTTTCTATGAAATCTGTCAACTCAAATCTGCAGAATGGCTTTGACTTTCAGCAACTAGTGTCGACTTATCCAAACTGTGAATCGGGGGAAAATCGTGTAGTGTATTCCAGTCTTAAAGGGTTAGTTCACCCAAAAATGAAAATTCTGTCATTAATTACTCACCCTCATGCTGTTTACGTCCAGCTGATATTCTCCAAAATGGCCCTAGTGTAACGCGGAGGAGACGAATTGTTGAATAAAGTCATTGTTTTAGTTTTATTTTGCGCACAAAAAGTATTCTCGTAGCTTCGTAAAATTGCGGTTGATCCACTGATGTCACATGGACCATTTTAACGATCTCCTTGCTACGTCTCTGGACATTGGTTGACCGTGTTAGTATCCTTGCGGTCTATGGGAGGGTCAGAGAGCTCTCAGAATTCATCAAAAATATCTTAATTTGTGTTCTGAAGATGAACGAAGGTCTTACGGGTTTGGAACGACATGAGGGTGAGTAATTAATGACAGAATTTTCATTTTTGGGTGAACTAACCCTTTAAGTACGCTGGAATTCAAATGTCGTACCCACTCAGTATGCGATTTTGGATGCACTATTTGTCTGATCTTGTTTTCCTTTTTAATCTCATCTTGTCTTTCTTTATTTTTCAATCTGCTCTTAAACATGTCTCGTATTTCAAAGACACCTCAGATGTGATTAATGTCCATTATATCACCACACTTGCCATATCCCATAATCCCTCATTCCTTTGGTTAAGCTTATAATAACAGCACTGTCACACTGTGCTTGAGTTACTGAGGTAATTCACTCGTATCTTTACACAAAGAAAACCTTGTTTTCTGGTGCACTTACAAACGTATAAAGCGCCGGATAAAAGTAAATCCCCCGACCAAACAAATCAGGATAAAACCAAATACCCACAACAAAGACGCGACTGCTGAAAGAACACAAATGAGCTTTATGGGCTTTTCTTTCTTCCTAAATGGTGAGCTGACTTTGAATGGTTTTCTTTTTCTTTTTTTTTTATAATTTGTAAAGGTAAAACTATGGATGCTTTTTAATTTGAGTAACAATCACATTCAAAATAATCACATTTATCAAAGTTAATGAAAGGTGAGTATATCAATAGGCCAGTTAACTGCGGCCATAATTTAATTATGAACGGTCACTTTTGATCTCTCTCGCTCTATATTATAGATCAAAGTGACAGTTCATAATGAAATTATGACCGCAGTTTTATTTTTTCTTCTTGATAATTTTATGACCA
>NW_015641017.1:155899-177175 GCF_001515625.1 Sinocyclocheilus rhinocerous
ATATATATATATATAATATGAAGCAGAACAACTGTTTCCAACATTGAATAATAAGAACGTTGATAAAATTGATAACAATAAATGTATCTTGAGCAGCCAGTCAGCACATTAGAATGAAAATTCAGCTTTGTCATCACAGGAATAAATTACATTTTAAAATATATTAAAATAGAAAAGTTATTTTAAATTGTAATAATATTTCACAATATTCACTGTTTTTCTCTAACTTTGATACATTTTTAATGTGAAATGTTTGACTAAATTTGAATTGGATGGGGATGGTGAAGTGGCACCACGGTTATATTTTTGCTGTGCCAAATGAATTTTGCTGTAATAACTAAATGTAAACGTCTCCTTGTGTTTCTTCCGTCACAGAGGTTCTGAAGGTGGCCAGTGAGGTGGACAGAGGACTCTTACAGCAGCAGACGGAGGCCGTGAGAGAGAAGCAGCGCAGCCCTGAGTACTGTGATAAACTCCTCCAGCACATTCACTCATTGTGACACGCTCTTCCTCTCAGAAATACACAAACAGACAGGGCTGTGAATGAACTTCAACTTGATACGGTTTCTTTACTGTGTTCATGCAGATGTGAACAGACACAGGCACAAAATTTGTGAATGGATAATCTCACTTTTTTGCCTCAGTTCCCTTATCATTAGTGAAGATTTATTACATTAAATAACTAGTGCTGTCAAACGATTAATCGCGATTAATCGCATCCAAAATAAAAGTTTTTGTTGTGTATGTTGTGTGTACTGTGTATATTTATTATGTATATATAAATACACACAAATACAGCATATATTTTGAAAATATTTACATGTTTATACATTTATATATTCATATTCTTATGTTTTATATAATATATAAATATATTTAATATATAAAACTAACATATTTTTTCTGAAATATATACATGCATGTGTATTTATATATACATAATAAATATACACAGTACACACACATTAGGTAAACAAAAACTGTTATTTTGGATGCAATTAATCGCGATTAATCGCACTATAAATAATATATAATTAAAATAATATTAATTCTTAACCATCAACCTAAAGGCAACCCAATTGCTTGGTTATTTTGTTAATACTTTGTGTTTTGTATTGAATGAACATCTCATATGACCACTTTGCTCATAAAAACATGGTTGTTTTACGGATTTGAAGATGAATTTTCTTTAATTAATTGTTCGAGATGTGCCTTTCTATTTGATACTGGTGTCTTTATTCACTGAATTCACCATTTTTATTAAATAAACTTGTTTATTAAACATTTCATTGTTTTATTTCACATTTCTTAACGCAAATGTGTCAAGTGCTTAAGTATACAAGGCAAGAGCAAATACATTCATAAACAACTGGTATGATTGTAGTTATAAGTAAAGTATTATGATTAAAAGCACAAATTCAGTTGAAGTGCTAGTTGATCAAATACAGTCATTTAATTTCTGGAGAAATGTATGTACTCTTCATAGACGCGTATTCTTATTCTACTATTTGACATTTTAGCAATATTACTGACATTTTGATTTGTATTAATAGCATTACAGCAGCATTAAAGGGTTAGTTCAACCAATAATGAAAATTCTGTCATTATTTACTCACCCTCGTGTCGTTCTAAACCCGTAAGATCTTCGTTCATCTTCAGAACACAAATTAAGATATTTTGATGAATTCTGAGAGCTCTCTGACCCTCCCATAGACAGCAATGTAATTACCACGATCAAGTCCCAGAAACATAGCAAGGAGATCGTTAAAATAATCCATGTGACATCAGGGGTTCAACCGTAATTTTACGAAGCTACGAGAATACTTTTTGTGTGCAAAAAAACCCCAAAAACAACGACTTTATTCAACAATTCGTCTCCTCCACGTCATACTATAGTGCCATTTTGGGGAGTATCACAAACGTAAACAACGTATGTACGCGGATACGCTGTTTACGTTGTTTACACTTTGATCTGAATGTAAACAGCGTATCCGTGTACATTCGTTGTTTACGTTTGTGATACTCCCCAAAATGGCACTATAGTATGACGTGGAGGAGACGAATTGTTGAATAAAGTCGTTGTTTTTGGGGGGTTTTTTGCGCACAAAAAGTATTCTCGTAGCTTCGTAAAATTACGGTTGAACCCCTGATGTCACATGGATTATTTTAACGATCTCCTTGCTATGTTTCTGGGACTTGATCGTGGTAATTACATTGCTGTCTATGGGAGGGTCAGAGAGCTCTCAGAATTCATCAAAATATCTTAATTTGTGTTCTGAAGATGAACGAAGATCTTACGGGTTTAGAACGACATGAGGGTGAGTAATTAATGACGATTGAAATTTTTGGGTGAACTAAACAGATAATCCCACCTTTAAAGAATTTTTAAAAGGGTAATTCAGTATAACTATGTGGATTATAATTAGTTATGTAACCTATAGGAAACTCTAAATAATATCTGGACTAATTCTATATTCATAAGCAGTATGTAGTAGAATAATGGTAAAAACTAGATAGCAATGACATTTAATAGTCATAATTCATGATGAGTGTATATGAGGTCAACCCAGTGAATGCTGTTTCTTCAGCCTCTCAGAATGCTGAACTCTCTTCTGGAGTCTTCTTGTAACTCCTGAAACACATTAAACCGTTTTATCTGTATGTTTTCTATTACGACATTGCATGTGAAGTTGATTTATTATATCTGAACATTCCAAATGTAAACTCAATGCAGTTTATAAGTTCAAAAGGTGTTTTGAGGTTTTGCAAATGTGTAACGCATTCCATACTGCTTTTCTTTTCTGCACAGTGATTCTTTGCAATATAATACAGCGATATTTTGATCACACTTCAGTTGACTAAATGACTACATGAGATCCAGCCAAATGCATTTACAAATAAACGCAGCCAGTTTTAAATGTCAGGCGACTCTTCTGGCAGGCTGCGTGGCATTTCCAGTATTGTAAGAGTCCAGCACAGACTGAATTGAATTTCAAATTCCATCAACAGTGGCGTAAAAGAAAATGGAAATGGCAAGAGCAGGAGATTGCGTGATCAAAGGCAGCAAAATGTGAAGAACTGACCCACGGCGCAGGAGCTGCTGGCCTGAAACGAGAGCGTTCTGGCCCTGACTGGGCTGCAGGATCCTTCAACACAACACACAGACTCCAGAACACTGCTGTATATAACTATAAACTATATGGTGCAATGGTGCAGACTCAGAGTGAGTATTGAATGCGGAAAGTGTCTGTTTTGCTTCTGTGAAGTGATTTCTTGCATCTCTTTAGTGTTTTTGTGCTCACCTTTTTGTAGGAGGACTCTTGGTCTTCTGAGCTCTTCTGGTCTGACCTGGAGATTCACCAACTCTGATGAGATACAAGAACATTGTGGAGTGAATTAGTAAGCATATAAATGCATAGCATTTTAGCACAGTATTAATAAACAGTAAATAAAATAAATAACTATAATAACAAATATATATTATAATAAATAATATTATAATAGCAGTATTTCTTTAAAAAAATAGGAATATATATAGATATTGATGTATATAAATAGTTTTTTTCTTCAAAGAAAAACAAATATAATTTATTTAATAAATATCTTTTTCTAAATACATATTTATATTTATTTCTATAATTAAATAAATATATAAATGTAAATATACTTTTATTATAATATTAAAATATAAATATATAATATAAATAAATAAAGATAAATAAATGTGTATATTATTATAATAATTATTATATTATTATAAACTTACACTTTGAAAAATATAATTTAAAATATAAATAATAATATAATATGTGTGTGTATATTTTTTAAATAATATAATTATACTTTTAAAAAATACAAACAGCATTTTTAGAAACAAAAAAAACCATCCAACTGTCCAATAACATTGCCAATTTTTGTTTATTTGTTTACAAGGTGTATTATTCATTTTGGACCCTGTAGATGACCATTTGCATGTCAAAAATGTCTTTATAATACAAAAAAAATGCATACAACATAACAGTATTGTGCTAATAAAACTCAAATAAAAGTATTTCTAATCATGCTCACTCACCTTTTCTTTCTGTCAAGAGATTTCTGGGTAGCAGCCGACAAAATCACCTTGTCATTGGGGCTTTTTGCTTTTTCCTGCATGCCAAATAAAATTGTACGCGTGTTGGAAAGAAACACTGACCTGCACAGCTGTACATTCATATGGAAATGACTTTGTAGGCCTACTTACGGTGGCCGAGAAGTGCAGAGCAAATCACAATTCTGAAAACAAAATAACAAATTACAAACGCAAATGCAAGTCTAAAAAACTAAATAACAATTCAGAAAGCACAACAACAATTCAGAAAACATTATAACAAGTCAGAAAACACAATGACAAATTCGAAAACAAAATAACAAGTCAGAAAACACAAAGACAAATCCGAAAACAAATTAACAAATCAGAAAACACAACGACAAATCAGACAAACCGAAAGAGGTAGGTATAGTTTGAGACAGCGCAATTGGTTTGGGATTACCCACCGCTGACTGGACGAGACATCTGTCAATCAACGTATACAGGAAGAACCAGCCGAAGAACAGCAGAGTCGTGGTAGAAAGTTCGGAGATGGTATTAAAGTAGCTCAGTTTAAATGTATTGTATGAATTGCCCTTACTCTGGAATAAAAAACACGGGGTGTCTATTTACATTTAGTTAAAAGTGACTGTAAATCATCAGCTCCAGTGGTGCAGATGGATAAGAGTGTGTTGTTGGCTTTTTGACGCGATCGACCCGGGTTCGATGCTTTCTGAATTGTTATTTTGTTTTTTAGACTTGCATTTGCGTTTGTAATTTGTAATTTGTTATTTTGTTTTCAGAATTGTGATTTGCTCTGCACTTCTCGGCCACCGTACCTACTTTTCCAAAATAGGAAGGAAACGAGCCCTTCAACAATGGCCGAGGATCAAAACTGAGCAAAATGAAAGAAAGTCAACCAATGAAACCTAATCGCAGCAGGTCTGTCCTGCTAGTTACCATCTCTCTGAGCTTTCTCTCGGTCTTGCTGCAGCAGAGACAGACGCTCCTCTAGTGTCATCGTGAAGAAGATATCATGAATGTCAAACAAGGCCGCGCGCAACTGGGAGAGAAACAGACACAAAATATAAGATTTCAGTACCAAGCTATAATGCTGTACACACTGTTCTTTAAGTTTTAAAGCCTTACATACGTGGGACCTGAGCTCTGTCGCGCTCCTGCAGAGAGAGATCCTGCTCTGACAGAGAGGCGTTTCTCTGAGGAGCGTCAGTGCTGAATGAACGGATAAACTCTTGCATGTCCTGAGGAAATACACAGGTGTAAGGATGATAAAACACGTAAGGCTTTAATTCGCATGTATGTGGACTCTGTATTGTGTTCTCACTCGTATGGTTTGCCGCAGGTGTTTGACTTTCTCTGTTTTCAGCAGTCGTCTGATCAGGAAGCCCTTCACGGTGGCAGTGAGGTGACACAGCGGCCTCTGCTGCTCCGCTGTTACAACCTGCGTCACGCCAAGTTATAATCCCTTGGAGTCCCATAAAACCAAGAACCGGACTTTTAAATACACTTTTCTCATACTCTTTATAGAAGCTTCTTTTACTCTACAGGGACTAATTTGCGGTTGTAAAAGCACATTAAAATCAACCTGGCTCAGTCTGTTTCTCTTGCCGGTGCTGTGATTCAGGCCTCTCATATAAATGAGAGTCTGTTTCGAAGGTGATGCCACATCTAAACTGGTTGAAGGGAAACCTGAAAGGTAATACAAATACACACAGTTTACCCAAAAATGACAATTACAACACCATTTATTCATGTTGAACTCCAAAAAAGACTGAAAAAAAAGTTTCAAGAAAGCATCCGCAATATAGTGCATGTGACTGCATTTGTGTGCATTCAATTGAATGTGTTGAATCAGTGATATTTTAGCATAATTTATATACTATTATAGTATTTATTCATATTTTGAATTAGCTTTTATTTTTATATTTTAAATTTTTGGTATATTGTGCATGTTAGCAAAAGCCCATATCAAACCATTTGTTATGTGCCTTTGTCATTTTTATTAGTTTTTTTTATATAGATTTCTATATGTGACCCTGGACCACAAAACCAGTCATAAGGGTCAGTTGTCCAAATGAAGTTCTTAATTCATATTACTAATTAAAAATGAAGTTTTTATATTTTTATGGTAGGAAATTTACAAAATATCTTCATGGAACATGATCTTTACTTAATATCCTAATGATTTTGGCATGAAACAAAAATGGATAATTTTGACCCATACAATGTATTCTATTGCTACAAATATACCCCAGCGACTTAAGTTTTGTGCTCCAGGGCCAGATATAGCTTTAATACATTTTTATTTCAGTTTTAGTTTTAGTAATTTTAGTACTTTAATTTAAACTTACTTCACTTAGTTGCAACGGCAGCATTTCTAATTTGTGTTTATATTTTTTTTTTCATCTAAAATTTGTACTTTATTTTATTTCAGCTTTATTACAATTATGAATTGTATTTATTAAATTATTTAATGCTTCTTTATTATATTTCTTTTTTTTTTTTTTTTACTAGTTTTAGTTTTACAATAACAACACCTTTGGTCAATTATCTTTTGTTTTTAGAGGAACATATGAGAGGAATAGACTCCCAGTAGAGCTGAAAGAATTAAAACTTTTAACAGGACACTGTAGTTTCTCGAAAAAGCTGACAATATGCTTATTGACCCATCAAAATTGTGATCATTTATAGTGACTTATGGATATGTGGTAGTCTGTAATTTTGTGTTTCAATATTCTTACTTTATTTTTTCCTTCTGTTTTCATAATTTCTCCTTGTTCTTAATTTGGTGTATTAATATTCTTTGTTTACTGATAGTCTGTAATTTTGTGTTTCAATATTCTTACTTTATTTTTTTCCTTCTGTTTTCATAATTTCTCCTTGTTCTTAATTTGGTGTATTAATATTCTTTGTTTACATTTTCTTCCTGTCCTTAACATCAACCTGCCAAAAGGGACTACGGATGGAAATTAGCCAGTGTTGTGGCGCATTTTACATATTGTATGTACTATTAATGTGCATTGTCCCTGATTAAATAAAAAAAATGAAATGAAATAACACCAGTTTTGAACCAAATGCAGTGAATTCAATTTCAGTTCCTCACACAAAGCTCGTGTACAACTTTGGAAGACTTGAAATATAGATAATGAGTCATATGGATTCTTTTTATGATGCTTTTATGGTCTTTTTCTGTTGTTTTGGAGCTCCTCATTGTCTGCCCTCATCCACTTGTGTTCCACAGAAGAAAGAAAATAAAGAGTTGAGTGAATGATGACAGAATCTTCACTCTTGGCTGAACTATTCCTTAAAAGCATACACATAATATATATTTAACATACTACTATTCATAAATCAACTAAACATCCATTGAAACACACAGTGGTAGCAAATTTAAGACATTAATCACAGGCTGAAAGAAGTGAAATAATACCAATGGTTGGCACAGGGTGTCTTGGTGATCTGTCTCCTGGGCTTAAAGGGCTCAGTATAGGGTAACGTTCACCAGTTGTCCTTAATTCACACCCGTCCTCGCCCGCTACAGGACTCGGACCACCCTGACCCCTCAGTCTCCTGAATGAGAAACAGACTAATGTCACACTGATGCATATCAAATCCCCAGTCAAACCTTCATCCAAGCTGGAGTCCAGGGAAATGTTGATTATGAGCATATTTATACCTTTATCAGACCCGATATTTGTGCATGTGTTATGTTAGGATGCAGTCTTAAAAGGTAGCTGCCTAGGCAGATAGTAAGCAGCATGTGGCAGTGCTGACCTGACTGAGGTGCAGTTGTTCTCTCTCTTGTTCCACCGTCAGACACGACATCCGGAAAGCATAATCGTCCTCCAGAGACCTCTGCATGTCTTCTAGAGCGTGGACTTGCCATTGCATCTCATCTAAGGAAAGGACATGCACAACTGTCTGAGAGGATACTTTATCAAAGAATGATGAAGATCTGATCTTTATTCTCAAATTAACATTCAAGTGGTTCTTTGAGATTAACTCTTCTTATCAAGAATCATTTGTGGCCTTATTGGGTTCTTGAGTTGCTATATGATTATTCGTGGTCTTCCTTATATGGTTCATTAAGATATTGATGTGACATTATGGGTTATTTAAATTAGTGTTTTGGAGTTCTTTAGAAAAGGGAAACGAGGGAAAGTGTCTTTTTTTAAAAGCTGTTTTCCTAATTTTTATTACAGAAGCACTCTACAAAAAAATATTTTTGAAAGATATTAATACTTTTATTCAGAAAGGAGACATTAAATTGATCAAATGTGGCAGTAAAGATATTTATAATGTTACAAAAGATTTCTATTTTACATAAATGTGGTTCTTTTGAAGTTTCTATTTATTAAAACCTTTCGAATGTATCATGGTCGCCACAAAACATTCAGCAACAACTGTTTTCAACATTGATAATAATAAGAATTGTTTTCTTGAGGAGCACATTATCATATTAGAAAGATTTCTGAAGGATCATGTGACTCTGAAGACTGGAGTAATGATGCTGAAAATTCAGCTTTACATCACAAGAATACATTACTTCTTAATACATATTAAAATAGAAAATTATTAATTTAAATAGTTGTAATATTTCAGTATTATTTATATTTTTGATCAAATAAATGCAGTCTTGGTAAGCATTCGAGACGCGTAAAAAAAAATAATAATAATAATAATCCAGACTTTTGAATCGTAGTGTGTATGGAAGTATTTCTATACATATTTTAAGAATTTATTTTCACTTTAGTACAATGAATGTACATTTAGTACATAAATGCCAATTATTTAATTTTCTAAAAATGTTCTATGTTTTAGGAAGGTCCTTTGACAGGGGATCATCATATTTCAGGGGACCTTGGCATTATGAGAACTAGATTTCAAAGATATTTTCGGAACTTTAACATGTTCTCCTATGATATCATAAGACTGAAACTCATTTTGGTTCTAAACTGAATCTTCACTTTTAACATTTGCTCTGTTCTTACCCGTTCTCCTTTCTTTCAGCGCTGTGCTAATAACACTGTTTCTCTCGGTCTCAAAAGGTAGTTTGGCACAAGAAGGAGAGTCTGGGGTGATCCCAGACCCCATAAATGCTGCTGCGGGACTGTCCCGTGTGAAAGTCTTGTTCATCGGTGAAGGAGGAGACAGTCGAGTGGGTGTTCTCGCAGTGACCCCGGCCAAAAAGCAAGGCATTCTCTCCTGGCTCTTGTCTATGACTGGACTCTGATGACCTGAGGACAGCTGGCTATCCAGCGTGTGGCATCTCCTTCGAAACAGGGGGCTTGTGAGCTCAGGAGCCACTGGACACGTTTCCAGTCGTCCCACGGTCTCGTTCAACCTCGAGTGATCATCATATCGACCCATACTCACATTTTCCACTCCGAGTAGCTTCCTGTCCTGCGTTGCAATTGTTTTCACTTCCGGTGGCCTTGCATTCGCTGTGGGGTCTGGCAATTAAACTGGCCTTTAGACCAGGTTCTGGGCTTATCAGGTTACTGGGAGAGGTTTGGTTTGGTGAGGGAATATAAAAGGGTAAACCAAAGGCAGTCCCATCCAAAGAACAGCCGTTTTCTTTATCCGACGGGCTTTCAGAGAGGATCCTGCTTGGATCAACCATTGTGTTGCTGATGACCTTTGACCCGTTTACCTTGCTCTTTTTTCGATAAATTCACGTGACTTCTTCAGTAGGTTCTGCAGACAAACTTCCGTTTGAATTTCCTCTTGCATTTGTTTTTCTTCTGCGGATTTTCTTCTCATAACCCAAGGCAGCTCAGCTGAAGGGGTCACCGGTTGCTTATTAGACAAAATGTACGGCTCTGTGGCCCCAGTAGGTGTAATGTTTGCAGTATCAGGTACTGTAAAGCCATTCCTGTAGTCTGTTTTTGGAGATGGAGACAGGCACTGCTCTGAAGGCTTTGGCACGTCCAATATTTTTGGTGCCTATAATGCAAGTGCAACAAGATATGAGAGTAAATTCACAACAAATTATAACAAATACACTAAATAAATAAATGTACGTCAAAAGTTTGAAATAATTTTTTAATGTTAAAAAAAGCTGCACTGATTTGACCAACTACAGTAAAAACAGTACTGTGCACACTTAAAAAATGTAGAAAAGCTGTCACGGGGCGGTACCTTTTCAGAAGGTACACATTTGTTCCTTAATTACCCCTAAAGGTGCATATTGATACCTTAAAGGTTTATATTAGTAGTTTTTTGAAAGAGTACTTCCCTAGTAACAGCTTTTGTACCTTGTTTTCTAAAAGTGAACAAGCTGTGGGTATATTTATCAGTTTAAATGATTTCTGAAGGATCATGTGACACTGAAGACTGGAGTAATGATGCTGAAAATTCAGCTTTGAGTCACAGGAATTTTAATTACATTTGAATGGAAAACAGTTTGTTTGAAATTATAGTAATATTTCACAATGGTATTGTTTTTACCATATTTTTGACCAAATAAATGTAGCCTTGGTGAGCATAAGAAACTTCATTCATTCATCCATTCATTCATTCATAAAATAAAATAAAATTTAATTTAATGTCTGGGTTAAAAAAATAAAATAAAATCATAAATATATACATATAACATAAAAAAATTAAAACACTTTTTTTTTTAAAAAGCTGAAATATATCAGTTTTAATAAAAAATAAATAAGTCCCTGCATAAAAGTGCCTATAATTGATGAAACACTAATTTTCTTACCTTATTGGTCCAAAGAATGATCTGAATCTGATTGAGGAGGTTTTTGTTGTAATGAATCTGTCTCTCGGCCTCCATTTGTGAAGCTCTTTTCTTGAATTCAACCATCTCCCTTCTTTGTTTCTCACTTAGCTGGAAACACAGAAGGCAAAATCAATCAACAAACAGACAACTTAAAATAAGAGACAATGCTCTGCTAATTTTGAATTTGCAATTGACTTAAATATGAAGATTATTATTAATAATGTTTCATTACTATATTTTTCTTGTGCTAAGACTTGCTGAGTCCGAAATTTTCGCACGTTAAAAAATAAATACGACCTCACGTTGTGTCAATCATGCTTACACACTGCCTCCGAAACTTTCGTCCGTCGTAAAAAAAATTCGGATCAGGTTCGATTTTCTGCGTTTTCACATCCATAGCAAGCATTTTGATAGGAAAGGATGACGAAAAACGCATACGAAAATTTCGGACTCAGTGTGCAAGGACCTAGTTTAGTTTTGAGCTTAAAGTTTATCATCACAAAGAAAATAAATTGTCAAAACTTATGACAGAGACCTTGAACCATTTGTATTGCAGTCACACTGTGCAGCATTAAACCTAACATTATGAGACATTAGAAAAACAATTACACTCAGAAAAAGGGTAAGTTGTTACTGGGCAGTACCTAATAAAAGCTAAAAGGTACATCTCTCTACCTTACTTACTCCTAAATGGTACATGATATTAGTACCTTAAAAGTTCATAAGCTATTAGTAATTCATAAGTAGGCTAAATATAATTAGAACCTTTTGAGAGGGTACCTTTTTTCTGAGAGTCCACAGCATACAGACTACACATCTGCCTCTCTTGTCATGTACAACATTATCATGTCTTGTACTCACAACAGGTGACAAAAGCGGCCTGCCATGGAAGCAGATGAGCGAGTGCGCCACCCCTCGAGCAGGTGCGCTACTGCAGCTCTTCTCATGCATCATTTCCGACTGCAGAAGACAGAATGCCTGCACAGAAATCCTCATAGCTGTCCATGTTTCCTCCACACAGCTGGAGCCGCCTACATATTGAAACGCAAACGTTCGAGCAAGTGTTATATCTGATATAGCCTAGGCTAGACTAAATCAGAAGCATGATGCTGTCGTATTCTTTTGGGCTTTCACAGCAGCAGTTTTTGACCAAATAAATGTAGCCTTGGTGAGCATAAGAAACTTAATTCATTCATCCATTCATTCATTCATAAAATAAAATAAAATTTAATTTAATGTCTGGGTTAAAAAAATTAAATAAAATCATAAATATATACATATAACATAAAAAAATTAAAACACTTTTTTTTTTTAAAAAGCTGAAATATATCAGTTTTAATAAAAAATAAATAAGTCCCTGCATAAAAGTGCCTATAATTGATGAAACACTAATTTTCTTACCTTATTGGTCCAAAGAATGATCTGAATCTGATTGAGGAGGTTTTTGTTGTAATGAATCTGTCTCTCGGCCTCCATTTGTGAAGCTCTTTTCTTGAATTCAACCATCTCCCTTCTTTGTTTCTCACTTAGCTGGAAACACAGAAGGCAAAATCAATCAACAAACAGACAACTTAAAATAAGAGACAATGCTCTGCTAATTTTGAATTTGCAATTGACTTAAATATGAAGATTATTATTAATAATGTTTCATTACTATATTTTTCTTGTGCTAAGACTTGCTGAGTCCGAAATTTTCGCACGTTAAAAAATAAATACGACCTCACGTTGTGTCAATCATGCTTACACACTGCCTCCGAAACTTTCGTCCGTCGTAAAAAAAATTCGGATCAGGTTCGATTTTCTGCGTTTTCACATCCATAGCAAGCATTTTGATAGGAAAGGATGACGAAAAACGCATACGAAAATTTCGGACTCAGTGTGCAAGGACCTAGTTTAGTTTTGAGCTTAAAGTTTATCATCACAAAGAAAATAAATTGTCAAAACTTATGACAGAGACCTTGAACCATTTGTATTGCAGTCACACTGTGCAGCATTAAACCTAACATTATGAGACATTAGAAAAACAATTACACTCAGAAAAAGGGTAAGTTGTTACTGGGCAGTACCTAATAAAAGCTAAAAGGTACATCTCTCTACCTTACTTACTCCTAAATGGTACATGATATTAGTACCTTAAAAGTTCATAAGCTATTAGTAATTCATAAGTAGGCTAAATATAATTAGAACCTTTTGAGAGGGTACCTTTTTTCTGAGAGTCCACAGCATACAGACTACACATCTGCCTCTCTTGTCATGTACAACATTATCATGTCTTGTACTCACAACAGGTGACAAAAGCGGCCTGCCATGGAAGCAGATGAGCGAGTGCGCCACCCCTCGAGCAGGTGCGCTACTGCAGCTCTTCTCATGCATCATTTCCGACTGCAGAAGACAGAATGCCTGCACAGAAATCCTCATAGCTGTCCATGTTTCCTCCACACAGCTGGAGCCGCCTACATATTGAAACGCAAACGTTCGAGCAAGTGTTATATCTGATATAGCCTAGGCTAGACTAAATCAGAAGCATGATGCTGTCGTATTCTTTTGGGCTTTCACAGCAGCAGTCACGTTTGCAAACAATGCAGGCTTTTATATTCGGATTTTAAACAAATTAGCCTATTCTATCAAAGCTCTAGGGAATAAATGGCTCCGCATTGCACTGCTCTTTTATCTGTACAGATGTGTTTGCTAACAGATAACCGCGCGCAGATGTTAAAACCTCCGCATCAGCACCTACCTTTATATCACAATGCAGGCCAGAGCTTCGGTTTGAATAAATAAGAGAAATCAAATAAAGGCTTTCCTTTCTCACAGATGCGACTGTAGCACTGTGATGTTTATAGTATTGGACGTACAGATGCGTATCGCGTAATCGTTTCCTGTTTTGTCCGGTAATTACGGTTGTGAATGATAACGAAGCTAGTAAACAAGATTACACTATCCACATGATGTAGGAAATAGTATGTCCGCAGAAGATGATTTCATATCCTAAAACGCGCATATCTGCCATTCACCGGGTCTCTGTGCGTCTGTATGATGGTCTTCATCAGCAGCACCGCCCCGTTACTCGCCGTCAGTTCATTTGGACGTAAAACCAACAGAAGATTCCTTCACACCAGATACATTTAGGTAGGCCTACAGATTAAGTTTCCCATTATCTTTACTGTAGCAGGCCGATAAATTTGCTTTAAATTCACAAAATGATTCCGCTGATTTGTAAACCTGTAGGTTACTTTTTTTTTTTTACATTAAATGTTTAGAATTAGAATAATTATATAGTATGGAGGGCCAAATTACTCAAAATTAAATAATTAAATAAATGCTGAAATATATAAATAAATCGTTAAATACATAATTAAATACATAAATAAATGCATAAATGCTTAAATAAATAAATGTTCATTCTTTTATTCATCCATTCATCCATGCATTCATTCATTCATTCATTCATTCATTCATTCATTCATTTCCTCCACATTTTATTTTCAGAGTTACGGTTGTAGGCACGTCCCATAATCCTGAAAATGAAATGTGGAATGACTAATTGAATGAATAAATAAAGGAATGACTGAATGAATTAATGAATTAACAAATATTTATTTATTTTATTTATGCATTTCAATATTTAATTATTTAATTATGTATTTAACTATTTATTTTTATATTTCAACATTTATTTAATTATTTAATTTTGAGTAATTTGGCCCTCCATAGCCATATTAGGCCTATGAATTAATAAATGAATGATCAAATAAATATATAAAAATAAGATGTTCCTTTTACTCAAGATGCCATTGTTTGTATGGAGCAATATGGTAAAATAAATAAATGTAATGTCTGCAGTTAATAAAAATGAAAATAAATTATAGTAAGTCATAGTAAGGTTTTTATTTTTTTACCTTGCTTGGAAAAATGCATAGCCTACCTAAATGATCTCTATTTCGCTTATGATATCGATTTACCGTAAAATAAATGCTTTTAACTATTTTAACAGCAAATGAAAGACTTTTTGCTGCTTTTTAAAAATTCCGTTACTGCTCATTACTGAGTAAAAAAAAAAACTAGCCTATTTATAAATATGTAGGCTAACTGTTTTAATGGGCTAAAAAGGAAGGGTCTAATAGGCTATTCACGATTTACAATTAAATCGATTTAAATCTAACAATTGCCTTGGCAATCGTTTAAAACAATGTAGATGAATTGTCAATAATCCATACAAAAGACTAGAGGTGTTTCAAAAAATCCTGTAGTATTCTGGTAATTAGTTTTCCAGTAGGGTAATAACTGTCCTGCGCCGCAGTTGCTGTGGGCGGGGCTTCCACTAGCGCCTCGCTGCGCGAGCGCCGCTCACCGCTCAAACTCTCTGTGAGTGTGTGAGTAAGTGAGTGAGTGAGTGAGTGAGTGTGTGTGTGTGTGGATGGACATCGTGCAGATGCGGCTAACTTCATTCTTCGTGTATTCACAGCCACACAGTGAGGTGTAAGTGGACGCGGTTCGTTCGTGTCGTCGATATCCACGCTCTTTATGAGTCAGCCGTTTGTTTTTGAAGGATTGTAGCTCACTTAAGTTACACCAGTGGACTTTGACAACCGCCGCCTGGGTGAGTTTGCAGAAGTACCTCAGGAAGAAAGAAACTGTAAACGATTAGCGATTATACTGACTTATTTTGTTATTCAGTGTGATTATCTCACACCTTTAAATAATAGTGAACAGGCCGACAACGTTTCAAGTATATGAAGTATTAAATTATACCTCATTTGAAAGGCAACTTGATATGTATAGCAGCATTATATCGCAGTTTGGTTAAAAATCTCCTTTGTTCTCTAGCAGTAGTGAGTTTGAATTGTAAGCTATAATTTGACGTTAGGCGGTAACTCCACCCTGTATACAGTACATTCTTCCTTCAAACATGTTTCATTATAAGATGTGTTTTAGCGTCACTGCAGCAGTGCTCTGAGAGACCGGTAGATGGCGCTGTTGCACCGTGTGTTTGGCGAGGGGTAGTTACTAAATACAGTCATGCAATATCACCAAGAGACCCATGAATCTGATCATGCAATTCATTGTGTTGCTGTGGTTTACTTTGACATCTGAATTGTGTGAAAGTTTGCCTTAAAGTTTCACTTGTAGACTGTGGGATACAATTCAAGCATTGCTTGGGAGTCCACATTTTTTAAAGAAATAAATGGGTTACAGTTGTGTGTCTGCCATTTATTCAAAATGATTGCAGAGCATTTGTGTTTCTTGGCACAATTTGACCACATTTGTTGAGTAAGGTCTTTTTGCATCTGCTTGTGCCTTGCAATGTTTGGCATCTGAATTTGTCTTGGGGGATCAATATAAAGTATAACAGCCTGTCTCGGTCTATTTTTGCAATTTTCAGTAGGCCTACGATGGTTTGGGTTTGTAATTTGCAAAGAGAAGTGGATTGTTTTTGGAGTGTAGTGTCGACTGATTGTTTAATGGCTGTTAAGGGACATTGTGTGTCAAAACTAGAGAAAAATCAATTCTGTGCCTGTCTTGAGTCAGCTTTTGGAATTGCTTTGCTTGATATTGCAAGACTTTTTTATTTTTCTGTATTGGAGATGAAGTCAATTAATAGCTGCTTTTATACTTTGGCACAGTGGATTGGTAAATAAAAATTGGATGAATTAATTTAATTAATTAGTCTACAGTAAGTCAGTGGCAAATAAAGATGTCTGAGATGAAAAAAAAAAAATATTAATATATATTATAATTTGTATAATATATATTATATAAAATATATAAAATATTATTATAAAGCTTAAAACTATTTATTTTTGCTTTTATATTTTTTTTTTTACACATTTTTAACAAAATATTAAACACTTGGAAAATAAGTTAATCATTAAATAAGCGTATTAACGTTATTTTTGTATGAATTGCATTTGTAATGTATTTTATAAATTAACAGATAAAAATGAGTGGGCGTAATTTTGACAGGTTTGTCTGACAAAATACAGTTTTGCGAGAGACTGTGACTTAAGTCAGTTTTTTTATTATATTTGGTATTTAATCGTAAATATTGACCAACAAGCGTTCTTTCCATTTATTCACTGTGTATTTTAACTCCAAATGCCCGTATTTACATCGCTGCACGCTGAAGTGAGTCTGTAGACAGCTACAGCTTTACTGACGGACGATTTTTAATCTTTTTATAACCAAGACTGTGTGACGTAGAGCGGGAAGGCGTGACTCGCGTCTTTTCCACCAATAGATTTAAAGTATGCCGCGTGATTGACAGTTGAGCCTGGAAAATAGGAGGAACGACTTTATCCGTCTGGCTTTACTCTGTTGTGGAAGCCATTTTGGGATTTTCCTAGTAGTAATTGTGAGCCAAGCTCGTAACTTTTGTCTATTCCCACGAAGCTCGCGGGTTTCGTATCTGGTGTTTGGACACACGGTTGTTTCTGTTTTTATTTTTATATGTCCGTCGAGATGCGGCGCACATTTTGCGCATCCTTGAACTGGATTGTCATTTCTGAACTGGACTACCTTCAAAACAACAAGAGACCGTAGAAACTGATGGTCAAACTGGCAAGTGCTAGAATATTTTGTTGTTATTTATACTTTCATTCAAGCCATATACACAGATACAGTGATATTTTAGGTGTATGTTATACAGTCTTTGGCGGACAGTCAGTGAAGCTCCTTTCTTTCCAAACTCTTGACAGAAAACATGGCCCTGGATTAACCGTCATACACGCAATCAGGGTTTTATTTCTGTAAGATATATGATATATTATACAACTCTTAAGACGTAAACACTATTGAAGTGCGCTGAAATCCCTTTACGCATTTAGATAAAAGAATTGCGCTGATACAGTGTTGCAATCCAAGGCTGTGTGTCAAAACCTAGTGAGCTGCCTACATAGTCAGCATTGTAGACTCATTCTAAACAATGAAATCGAGTCACTTTTGGGGCATCGAATCGAAAGCTCCATGATTTGCAAATACGGGTCGATTTGCACGTCCAAAACGCGTCTGCGATTCCCACAAGTGCTGACTAGTTAGGCAGCTCACTCGTTTTTGAGACGCAACCAATGTTGCAATTCCAAATGTAGCAGAGACGCAGATATGAGACGTCAAATCTGGAGAGTTGTGCGTCTATCTTGTTTATAAATGCAAATGCACCTTTTCCACAAGAGATAAAGGTGCAAAAGGCCATGAAGGTGTGAATAGATCAAGATGAAAGCATAAATCCTGACTTTTTTGTCTGCCTAATACATAAAGAAAGGAGCTCATGCTTTTCACCATTGACTTGTTTTATTGTCTTATTAGTGGCAGGTCATGTCTGAAACATAGCTGTGCTTGTTTGGGCTTGTGAAATGTGCGTTTTAGACAAGAAAAAGAGGCGGAAAAGATTTTCTCTGGATGTTCAGCCTGTCTCTTGGATACTGGAGAGTGGTTTTCTGGATCTCCTCTGGTTTTGAGAATGTCAAGGCATGCAGTTAGAGGAAAGGTAAACAGAATGAACATGATGTTTGACTTTGGGTAATTCGGAGTATTCTTATTATTGTCTGAATATTGTGTTAATTGATACCATAGTGTTTTGTTCATTCAAAAGGTCCAGGACAGTTTTGACTCTTCATCTCAACTTCATAATGAGTTTAGTTCTTATAATAGTGCTTATAGATAATGAGTAAAATTTAAAGTTGAAAGTTAAACTCTTGGTTTTTGTTTAGGTTAGTTTACGGTCTGCTAGTCTACAGATGACTAAACAAAGCATTGAGTTAGGTTAATGATGGCATAACAAAACAAACCATTTTAAATCGTGATCAAATGAAATCATAATGTTTCATGGAAGTTTAAGTAGCACTTTACAATAAGAGTTTAGATTTCATTCGTTAATGCACAGGGTATCATGAACTAACAACAGCAATTTTTACAGCATTTGTTAAATCTTTGATATTAAGGTTAATGTTTATTTATAAATATACTTTTGATAATTCACATAATACTTAATAATTAATCATGTTTATTTGATTATAATTTATTTGTTTATAACTTACTATATAGATAACTTGATGTGTCATTTATTAAATGTAAAAAATATATTAAAGGGGTCATATGATGCTTTTTTAAAGATCAATATTTTGTGCGCGCGCACACGCACACACACACACACACACTGCTCTCTCTCTCTCGCGCGCGCACGTGCACACACACACACAAGGTAACAATAAATAATAATATTAGCCTACATTAATAATCTCTGTACAAACATTGTGCATATGTACACTGGTAAAATGATGTTTCAAAGTTGTAAAAAAGAAAGACAAATAGAGTACATCTTACAAGAAAATGCTATTTTAATTTCTCTACAACAATTTGTTTAATTCAATGTGTTTCTTGCTGTTTCTTTATAATTGTGAAATTTACTAGCAATTTCTGAGTTTTTTTCTACAAATTTTTTTTTTCAGTTTAGTTCATGATACCTAATTAATAAATTGTAATTTTTGTAAACTCTTACCAAAATCTCTATAGTGGATATAAGTGTAGCTAATAATGCTCAGCTATAAAATAATATTTAATTGCCAGGGGATTGCACTTTGTGAATGCAGTTTTTATAAATATGTCAGAAGTCTTCATTTGGTAATCATATCTGTGTAATAAATACATGCTAAAGTTTCTGTGCTCTCGCTGTCCTGTTAGTGCAAGTCACACTGGACAGTTGTTGATTTGTGAAGGTGTAGGTGTGGTCTGTCACTTCCTGTTTGATCAACAATATCAGATGAAGTGTTTCCACATTAAAGAGCACAGTTTACTATGAAAGAGTTGCTGTCTGTAGTAGGGGTGTGCGATATTGACAAAAAATAATATCTCGATATTTTCTGGGATTTTATCGATAACGATAATTAGATGATATTTTGCTGAGTGTGTTATTGTGCTGGTACCTTAAGGACTGCCGAAGACAGTGTGTGTGCATGCTTTCATGGGTGTGACTGTGATGTTTATACACTGAAGTCACACCCATCATCACACGGTAGCTGTTGCCGTAGTTTGAGAAGTCTGCTCTTCACATCTGGTTTGATCTTCACAGCGTGCTCAGCGAATAACCATGGATTTTTCCCGTCTGCACACGTATACTCCTCCTCAGTGTACTCCGGATAACACGGGATATACCTATTCACTCAGGTGAGCTCACTGTGAGAATGAAGAAGCGATTGCTGGGTGGAACTACAGCGCACTTCTCAAATGCATTCTTCCTATTTATAGCGCATCTCACTTCTAGTAGACCTTACAGAGATTTGTGTAACTGGTCACGAACTTCCGACATTCAGCAAATAATCAGGAATTTCTGTTTAAGGATTTCCATGTCAGGTAAAACCTGTTTGTTGCTCAAGTTTCAAGAGTCTGTGGTTGTAGACAAAGAACTTCACTTGTTCTACCTGTAAGATGTTAAAATCTGTGTTTTTGGTCAGTTTTGAATCCTTATTCAGCAGTTGTGTTCAGGTGTTTAGTAGAGTATTATTTGTGTGCCAGGTGAAGGGTTGGATGACAGCATGCAGGTGTGGTGCTTCTGCCTTCACAGTTGTTGACCTCAGGCGAGTTATGAAGTTACACAGAATTAATGGCTAGGTAATAATACTCTTGGTTGTGAATGTATTTTAGATGGTTTATTGCAGAAAATAGTGTGCTAAGCAAAAACAGTGTAGATGTGTTGACGTTCGTATGCAGATAAGGATTTGTACCCCACTCGTTGCACTGACTGATACCACTTTTCTACCAAAATCATGCTTTTTTTTGTTGTTGGAGCTGGTGCTCACTGAGTGGATTTGAAAAGTAATAAAAATAGTTGGAGTAGATGTTTGGGAACCACTATTTGAAATGATTAAACCAAAAGTAGTTGCAGTTGAGTTTAAGTTTGAATAGCTTTTACACATGAAATTACAAATTAAGAAAAACTGAAGAGTTGTTAGTGATAAACCACTAATTTGTGTAATGTGTAATTGCCATTTTATAAAAGCAGTAGGCCTATAGCAAACCAGAGGCATGACATTTCATGCTATACTATCAATATAGTTATAAGCTATTAATCTTGTTTAAATAAGTTGCTTTTTTAAAATAAAGCAGGTTCTCTTAAGTCAAAAACTGTTGTTAAAGTTGACTAAACCTTTATTTATTTAAATTTTTTAATCATATTTTTTATTTTTATTTATTTGTTTGTTCAATTGATTGATTGAAAAATAATAATAGAACTTAAGGTTTCAGTTGTCTGGATAGTGTTATTGTTAACTAAACTATTAAAAATATTTTTCAATATTAAAAAAAGTAAAATATAAATGTTAGACAAAACTTAAATGAGAATTAGAAAAGTTGCCTTGGTAACTACTAAAAATAAATAAGATTAAGTTGAAGTACTAAAATTACAAAAAGTAAAACTGAAATAAAAGTAAAGGTACTTAGAAATTATATATATATATATATATAT
>NW_015641017.1:177263-180031 GCF_001515625.1 Sinocyclocheilus rhinocerous
ACAGAACGCTTAGCAAACACTAAGGAATCAAGTGCATAAATAAAAGAGAGCCTCCATAGCGTAATGTGAGGTAAACAGCAAAGATAGCAAGTTTTTCAAAAATGAAAACAAAAAGAAAAGTAAAACTAACGGTGACAGTGCTTGCATGTTTTTCCCCCCACAAGACTACCAGGATGTTCACCTTCTCTGGTTTAAGAAGCGGTCTTTTACTTGACTTTCGCTTGAAAACCATCCATCATTTCCTCAATATGCGCCTCATTTTTGCTTCGCGCACCTTCACGCTCGTGCTGACGCGGCGAGTATACTCTCTAAGTGCTGTTTCGTTATGCTTTCAGTTTCGTTTGCCGTTTGATGTTTCTCATATGCAACAGAAATTGAAGCGCTTATGAGTTGACCAACGCGGTGGTCGCACCAGTGCGACCGCACACAAAATTTAGTCGCACAGGCAGAAAAAATGGTCGCAGTCTGAAGCCCTGCTATATCATCTGAAGCCATTCCATATCTTAATGTGAGGGACAGAATTTAGGTTATATATGACAAATGCCCCTAACAAGATCATTAAAACTTGAGAAAAAAAACTGAAATTTTAAAAGAATTCAATTAAAATAGCAATACGTATTATAATAATATAAATAATACTAAAATATCACTGTGTCTGCAATCTGGATCCATTTATTTTTTCTTTAAATTAATTTGAAATTGTGTACTGCGTTAGGCTAACCGAGACTTGTCATTTGCACTTATATATTGTTGCTCTTTTGTTAGTTTTGACTGCTTTTATTGTCCTCATTTGTAAGTCGCTTTGGAGAAAAGCGTCTGCTAAATGACTAAATGTAAATGTAAATGTAAATTTGAAAATGTTTTAGTCAATGATGTCCTACTACACTGTATTTGAATTTTTTTTTTTTAAACGAAGTAAAAATGACATGTCCCAAACAAAATCACTAAAACTTGTACTAAAATCAAGATGTAAACTAAAAATATAAAATGAGCAAATTCTAAATATTATATAAATAATACTTAAATAACACAATGTCTGGATTCTTTTTTGTTTAAATTGATTTGAACATCTATGTTTTACTCAGGAATGCCCCACACTGTGTCCTCTTGCTGTTATATTTACTAAGACAGCTTGAGTCTCATTGGTTGTGGTACAGTTTTGGTTCAGCAATGCCAGTGGCGCGCTGGAGTGTGTCCATGGGGGTTGCATGACTGTGGTCTTCAGGCAGAAACCGTCGTAAAAAGAAGTGGGATCGAGTGACAAACCGTTGAGTCATCTGTCGCTTGCACTCTTTTTTCCCCCTCATATTTCAGATTTTTGTTCCTTAAGAAAATGTATCATGTGTCGTCTCACTTACTTCAGAAGGGGGCTGAATTATGTTCAGTTTAACTTGAACCATTTAATATGCTGCAACTAGTACAATTACTGATAAAATGTCCAAGTAAATATGCCCATTTTCACTCTCATGTGGCAGACAGTCAGTGCAGTTAATGTTTGACGGCTTGTTGCATAAAATAGTTTGCAGTGTATCAAGAGCAAATTACGTGTGTGACGTGTTGCATTGTCAGAGGAACCTGTGTGAAACTGGGACAGAAGCACCAAGAAATATGAATCTTCTTAATATAGCTGCTTCTGGTTTGGACATCTGGAAACTCTAGAGATTTAGTGTATAATGTTAGGCAAGATTGTAGAAGACGTGCATGTTGTGAAGTATCCTGCATGAAGGGAATACTTGTACCAGAATGGTTTGAGTCTCTTTCACTGCAGTGTCACACTCAGCAGCTGCTGGAGTATTTGACAGCTGTACGATCATTTGTGTGTGTGTGTGTGTGTGTGTGTGCACGCTGAATGCACTGAAGTTACTTAAAGGCAGAGTAAGTGATTTTTCAAAAACACTTTAGAAAACTGATTCGGGTCAAATCGCAAAACAAACTTGTAGCCAATCAGCAATAAGGGGCGTGTCTACTCGTGATGTGGAGGAGAGTGCGTTCAGTGCATGGGACGGACATTAGCCGAGCCGAGCGACAGAAAGATAGAGATGGCGGATAAAAAACAAATTTCTGTTCTGCTTTAGCTGAGCTGTAATAAAGGAAATGATAACACAGAATTTGAATAACCACAGCGCCTTTTCCCTCTGATAGTAGTTTTCTCGGTTTCTGGGAGATGAAAGAGCCAAGCACAAAATGTCTTTTCCCGTAAAAAATATTGAGCCTTTCTTATTGTAATTATTATTATTATTATTTTTTTTTTATTATTGTTGTAAAAGTTTTTTATTTTCTAATTTGAATAAATTTGATAAAACTAGTTAAAAATTAATAGATTTTAAATAAAATATAATTCTGTTTATTTTATATTATTTAAAAAAAATAAAATAAAAAAAAAGTAAAATGCAGGTATATATTAGGGATGTGTGCGACGACTAATTTGACTGTCGTTTAAACGAAAGTTTTGTTTCCGACTAGTCGGCTGGTCTAAAAGCAAGAAACCCCCAAAAGATGGTAAGAGAAAAAAGAAAAAAAACTCTGTGCGTGGGTGTAGCATATATAATAGCCTATATTTGAAATACTTAATCTGTGAATCACACTGTCAAATCCCTCAATTAATTCCTCTTGCCGCACACTTGCCTCGCGTTATCATCTCATTTTAGGCGGTTGTTAAAAAAGAAAAAAAAGAAGAGCATACACTCAACGTCGGCCAAAGCATAGCTTATTTATTCAAATCAACTGGGGAAATGCAGAACAATGGAAAATCAATCAATAGCCTGACA
>NW_015641017.1:180047-181965 GCF_001515625.1 Sinocyclocheilus rhinocerous
AAAAGGGACCCCTTTCAAACAGTGTCGCGTTCCGAACGTTGTTTAAGCGACATACATTGCGGTATTTTAAAAATTCACTATCATAACAAAAATAAACACCGGTATTCTGTATGAACCGGATATACCGCCCAGCACTAGTATTAACTGTGAGTGTAACAGAATAATCAATATCGTACAGTGAAGTGAAGGAAGAAGGATAAAGTATTGAGATAGTAAGTGGGAAGCGTGTGATTGGTCAAGAGGGTCAGCTGATGCTGTAATAATGCTGAAGTGGATCAAGAAGGCACTGCTTGTTGACCGTTAACCCCACTCAGGTCCTGTAGTATCTCTCTGAACTCTGAGCTCAGACACTCGTGAGCCGTGAGCTGCTTAATCTCACTGAGAGCTCCGTGTGTTCTCCCTAATCACATTTCCTCCTGTCAGTCGTCACTTCTCTCATTGTGTGAGTGGAAGATGGACCTTTGAAAGCCTGCTATCTAGAGATGCACCGATTGCAATTTTCTTGGCCGATTCCGATTTCTGATTTTTTTTGTTACTGATTTTTGCCGATTCCAATTTTCTTTCTAAGAACTGTAATTGACAGCATATACAAACAAAAATCTACTTTTCTTCAACGCAAAGTTTTATTTTCGTTAAAAAACACAAGTAAAAAGTCAGTAATAAAATAAGAACACAAAAAAAATTGGCATGAAGTGACCAGGTGTAAACAGGCCCATGTTACACAACATGCGTTCTCTTTCACAACTATTTAACGTTCCAAAACTGACTGTTTAACTGAATACTCGCCAAGACGGGCATTTTGACATAATTTTGTATGTATTTGACCGTTTTAGCGCAGTTAGCCACTCATTTTGGTATTTGTGGCAAATTTGTGGCGAAACCTGCGGGAATGACTAAAATAATGCGCAATACAAGCATTTAACTGGAGTGAATGAGACGCGTGTGATAGAGAGAAGGGGTCATCGGAGAGAAGAGAGCGAGAATGCGCGGCTGACGTTAATACCTGTGCCGCTGGTAACAAAACGGATCGGCTCGGAATCAGAAAGAAGTGAGACTTGACATGAGGAAAATCGTCCGATTCCGATCCCTGGCCGATCGATCGGTGCATCTCTACTGCTGTCTGCACTAAAAAGTGTGTCAATCATGGAATTAGCATACTAATACAGTGTCCTAACCAGGCACGCTGCAATAAAACATCAGGCAGTAAATATCTGTCGTGTTAAGGGACGTTCACACTGATGCTGATGTGCAATGGCTATGTCAAATCATTTGTCAAAAAGCATTTGTTCTGAAGACTTCCACTTGAAATTAGTTTTGTAGACCAATATAAATTTGCCTGCATAATTTTTATTTATTTATTTTTTTTGCAAAACTAATATATAATATATATAATAACAAATATATTTTTGAAATGATGGTCTGGATAGTGAAAGAAAAGTAGCCAATCCTAGGTTAAAGGGGTCATATGATGCGATTTCAATTTTTCCTTTCTCTTTGGAGTGTTACAAGCTCTTGGTGCATAAAGAAGATCTGTAAAGTTGCAAAGACTAAGGCCCAATCCCAATTCTATTTTATACCCCTTCCCCTTCCCCTAAAATATTCCCCTAAGAATTGGGACACCACTACTATGCCGTCACACGTCATCATACGTCGTCTAGCTCCTACAATACACACACCTATACTGGTGTGCTGGTGTGTGCATTAGAGCCTTTAATTACAGTTCTATATTAATGCGCTGCTTACTGACACACACACACACATATATATATCGTAGATCGCGCAGCTCACACATCCAGGAGAAAAGAAACTTGTCAACGCTGCCCCACGACTTTTATTAATTAACAGTTTAAATACTGAATCGCTACATTATATTTTCCAGCAACGAGAGGATAAAATCGCTGTTTTTTTAAGTAAACTC
>NW_015641017.1:182146-201223 GCF_001515625.1 Sinocyclocheilus rhinocerous
CGATGAGCTTTGTAAAAATTGACGCGTTTCAGAAAGGCGGGGCATAGAGGAGAAACAATAATGTACAGTATGTGGAAAATAATGTGTTTTTTGAACCTTAAACCGCATAAACACATTTCATTACACCAAATACACAAAATAATGTTCTTTTTAGCAACATCATATGACCCCTTTAAAAAAAGTACACTTCCATAATACCGTACATAAAGGGTTAGTTCACCCAAAAATGTAAAATTAGCCTGTTATTTACTCACCCTCAAGCCATAGGAGTATGTTCTTCTTTCAGACGATCCAATCGGAGTTATATAAAAAATTGTCCTGGCTATTCAAAGTGTTATTATTGCAGTGGGCGGGTGTTTCTGTTCACCAGTCCAAAACATGTCAAATAAAGTGCGCGCATCTCTAATAAAACGTGCCTCACACGGCTCCGGGGGGTGAATAAAGGCTTCCTGTAGCGAATCCATTTTTTTGTAAGAAAAATAACCATATTTCAAATGTAATAAACAGTTTTATATCACTTCCGGCATCTGTCATACGCGGAAGCAGTTCCGGCGGATGGCGTAGGTCGTCGGCGTTGCGTGATTAGTGACGAGCACAGAGAGAGAACAAAACAAAACACCGGTCATGAATTAGAAGCACAAACCCAAGCCAAGAGGAGACTGGTTTTCCTTTGCTAAAGTAAGGAAACTTTGCTCCTGTAAACAAACTCGTGAGACTAGCATATTCTCAGAGGCGCGCGACGCATGCGTCCTACGTCATCCGCCGGAACTGCTTCCGCATACGACAGTCAGCAGAAGTCAGAGAAAAGTGTTTATTACGTTTGAAATATGGATATTTTTCTCACAAAAACGCATGGAATCGCTACAAGAGGCCTTTATTCATGCCCCGGAGCCGTGTGAGGCACGTTTTATTATGGATGCGCGCACTTTATTTGACGTGTTTAGGACTGTTAAAGAGAAACACCCGCCCACTGCAATGATAACGCTTGGAATAGCCAGGATAATTTTTTATATAACTCCTACTGGATTTGTCTGAAAGAAGAAAGTCATATACACCTAGGATGGCTCGAGGGTGAGTAAAACACAGACTAATTTTCATTTTTGGGTGAACTAACCCTTTAAAGTGATAAAAATCTCTGTATTTAAAAAATGTATTTAGTCACCACTTGTAGTACACTTGAGTGTACTAGTGTATACATTTTTTTAAATACAGAGATAGTATGTTAAAAGCGCATTTTAGTTCCTATTCATGGTGTCCCAAAATAGCACAGTTGAGTACACTTGGATGATCTTAAGTTTATCTTCAGAAGTACCTAAAGAATGATTTTTAGTATAATTATAAAATTAAGGCACGAAAATAGAGCACTTTAAGTACATTATGGAAGTGCACTTTTTTTTACCTGGGTTATACATATAAAAAACTTCTTCAATAATATTTATGCAGTGGGTAGAAAAAAATCTCCTTGATTGTAACAGAACCCTTTCATTTCCTGAGTCATTAATAAACCAGCTGCAAAATTGGCAAAGAAGTGATCTTTCAGGAGTTGATATAGTATGTATGGTTCAGATCATGAACACTGAAGATAAAGGGCCTTCTAGTAATTCAGCTAAGTTTGGGAGGGAGTGTTTTATTCAAGCTAATCTGATGTGGCACACGTCCAATGGGTATTTCTCACAGGAAGACACGGTCTTTAAGGGACTGTTATTTTAAGATGTTTGTGCTGTGTTTCTCATTTCCGTTGCTAGGTTTATTCCATGCTTTTGTGTTCTGGTTGCTGTAGTGTTTACGCATGACTTGTGCCAAGCTCAATGAGAGTGAGAGAGATGGACAGTAATGATATTTTCAAAATGTAATCAAATGAAAATTAAACAATTCCTTTTATTTTTTGGCAAACAAAGTGCTGCACAAGAGGTTTACTGTTAAAATAAAACATAGAGTTACCTTCAGAAAGCTTTGTTTGTTTTTTTATTTCTGTTTCTTTTGTCCTCATTCTTCATTAGTAAAAATCTGTTGATGTAACTATTTTCTTGATTATTTAATGAAGCATAAGGCATATTGTGATAAAGCTAATATAATATGATACACATTTATAGTTTAGTTCTCTTCATGTTTTTCTGATAAAGACTTAATAATGAGTGTAAATGATATGCATTAAACTCAGAAAATGCTTGTTTTTTTTTACTGCTGCTTTTCAGGGATCATGAACTTCCTGTTAGGGTTCAGTGATGTTTAGATCTAGTAGCTGGCAGGCCATTAAAAATATTAAACTTCATCCTGATGTTTATAAAAGCACTCTTCAGTTTGTTTAGCAGTGTGTTTGAGAGTGTTATCCTAGAGCAGGGATTCCCAAATGTTTTGTCAGCTGAACTCCTTAACTCCATAAAATATTTACTTGAAAGATTTGACTACACATTAACATGTTCTTGATTTTCTTATGTTTGGGTAATGCTAACATGACATGCAGGGAGTTCACAGCAAATCATCTCACATTAAAGCCCTCAATCATTCATTTAGAGCTTTTTATCTTTCTTCATCTTCTCTAGCCAAAATTAATATGAATTTTGTTTAAACCAAGGCCGCCGCCTTGAATCAAGTCAGATTTATTGAGGCAGACAGGTTTGTGGGCAGTTGTCATCTTCTCAACAATTTCTCCTATGTCTTTGACGGAGGACTGTATCTCCTGTAGAGTTGCCCTAGGCCTCTTTTGTGACCTCCCTTACTGCAATGCCCAGTTTTAAGGGCCAGGCGATTTTGGGCAGGTGCACCACTCACATTTGTCACCTGTAATTATAGCGTCAGAGAGCTTTAAATTATTGCTTTGAAAAGTTCATAACGTTCCTTCATTTCTTGGAATGTTCCCAGGTCAATCAAATTCAAAATTTGAATTATAGAGCACTTTAAGTACATTATGGAAGTGCACTTTTTTTTACCTGGGTTATACATATAAAAAACTTCTTCAATAATATTTATGCAGTGGGTAGAAAAAAATCTGGTGTATTTATTTTCAGACTTTAGTGTTAATTTTATAGGCAAGGTTTTTTTTTACTTTAAGTAGATGTTTTCTAAAATGAACTTTGATTTAATGATGGTTTAACAATTAACATTTTATAGGGAAATATTATAATAGTAATATTTATTATTTTGATTGTAATATTCATTTTTTGCTTTTATTTATCATTATTATTATTATTATTAATAATAATATTAATATTATTATTTTATAGCCATATTATTCATATTATTATTTTATAGCTATATTGATATATGATCAAAAAAATGTAGCCAAATTTTGCAGCCCTACAAGCACAGCAAATGTAGTGTTTACGCATGACTTGTGCCAAGCTCAATGAGAGTGAGAGAGATGGACAGTAATGATATTTTCAAAATGTAATCAAATGAAAATTAAACAATTCCTTTTATTTTTTGGCAAACAAAGTGCTGCACAAGAGGTTTACTGTTAAAATAAAACATAGAGTTACCTTCAGAAAGCTTTGTTTTTGCATTTATTTCTGTTTCTTTTGTCCTCATTCTTCATTAGTAAAAATCTGTTGATGTAACTATTTTCTTGATTATTTAATGAAGCATAAGGCATATTGTGATAAAGCTAATATAATATGATACACATTTATAGTTTAGTTCTCTTCATGTTTTTCTGATAAAGACTTAATAATGAGTGTAAATGATATGCATTAAACTCAGAAAATGCTTGTTTTTTTTTACTGCTGCTTTTCAGGGATCATGAACTTCCTGTTAGGGTTCAGTGATGTTTAGATCTAGTAGCTGGCAGGCCATTAAAAATATTAAACTTCATCCTGATGTTTATAAAAGCACTCTTCAGTTTGTTTAGCAGTGTGTTTGAGAGTGTTATCCTAGAGCAGGGATTCCCAAATGTTTTGTCAGCTGAACTCCTTAACTCCATAAAATATTTACTTGAAAGATTTGACTACACATTAACATGTTCTTGATTTTCTTATGTTTGGGTAATGCTAACATGACATGCAGGGAGTTCACAGCAAATCATCTCACATTAAAGCCCTCAATCATTCATTTAGAGCTTTTTATCTTTCTTCATCTTCTCTAGCCAAAATTAATATGAATTTTGTTTAAACCAAGGCCGCCGCCTTGAATCAAGTCAGATTTATTGAGGCAGACAGGTTTGTGGGCAGTTGTCATCTTCTCAACAATTTCTCCTATGTCTTTGACGGAGGACTGTATCTCCTGTAGAGTTGCCCTAGGCCTCTTTTGTGACCTCCCTTACTGCAATGCCCAGTTTTAAGGGCCAGGCGATTTTGGGCAGGTGCACCACTCACATTTGTCACCTGTAATTATAGCGTCAGAGAGCTTTAAATTATTGCTTTGAAAAGTTCATAACGTTCCTTCATTTCTTGGAATGTTCCCAGGTCAATCAAATTCAAAATTTGAATTTTTCTTCCAGTTTTTTTCTTCTTTCTTTTTTTTAAGCAAATGTGCTCAAACGGAAATGATTCACAGTGGATTCTTCTTTTTTTTTTACTACTGACTGCAGGTGTCTCAAGATTAAACTTGTAAATATGAGCAACTGTAATCCACAGGTTGTACCATGTGACTAAGTTTGTGCAGCCTGTCTGAATGTTATATATTTACATATATATTTACATGTTTTTTTCGCCCTGCAGCTCAAGTTACTCGACCGCAGCCCTTGAGTTTGAGAAGGAGCATCAAATCAATCCCGTGTACGACTCGCCCAGAATGTCTCGCCGTAGTTTGAGGCTACAGACCAGCAGTGGTTTTTGTGGTGACAACAGCCTCACTGAGTGCACAGGCATTCACAGTGTCGGCTCCTACAAGCAGACCAGCACCAGCACCGCCACCAGCAGCAGCAGCGTCAGCAGGTCAGATCTTCATCTCTCTGTCGGTGTAAGATAACAAACCAAGTGTGCAACATTACCTCTTATCGAGAAACCCGCACAGCCTCGTGCCAGCACTTCTACGTGAGATGAGCGGCATGTTTTTGTCATAATAATTGGAAAATTTTAACTTTTAAAACTGTTAAGCCTATGTGTCTTGTTACTGTGGACATCTTTGCTTCAAGGGAAGGAGGGTATCTTAAATTTGTAAAAATATGCAAGTAGTGACAGCATCTCAACTGGTTGTGCTGCTGTAATGACTGACATGTTGGTGCTTGAGTAAAGTGAATAAAGAAAAATGAATGACATGGTGAAAAGACCATCTTTCCAGCCTTAAAAAAATTCCCCGAAAACATATGTTTGTGTGATCAGCCTGGCAGCGTATATTTTACATGACTTAAAGCAAATTTGTACAACTTGCGTGTCAATGCTTAATCATGGGCCATTAAACTGACACAGTGTAAGCATGCAAGTATAGTAGTTAGGGATGCACCGATACTGGTATCGGTATCGGGCCCGATACTGAGCTCCTGTACTCGTACTCGTTAAAATGCCGATACCAAACGCCGATACCACACAGCATGTGATAAGTGCCATATTCAGACAAAGAAATACCGACAACAGACAGGCAAGTACTGGAAAAAGTGTTATCGGTGCATCCCTAATAGTAGTATTAGTATTTTTGCAAGTAGTATTTTGTCTTTTAATGTATATATTAAGCAGAGTGGACAGCAATTAATACTTTTGAGCAAATCAGCATATTAAAATGATTCCTGAGGAATCATGTGACACTGAAGACTGGAGTAATGATGCTGAAAATTCAGCTTTGATCACAAGAATAAATTACATATTAAATCCTAATAGGTTTTAAAATAGAAAACATATATTTTAAATTGTGACATTATTTCGTAATTTTTGTTTTTTTATTGTATTTTTGATCAAATAAATTGAGCCTTGGTGAGCATGAGAGGCCTCTTTCAAAAAAACCTTACTGATCTACTGAAACCTTACTCTTTTCTAAAGTACTGTATGTGTATATATATATATAAATGAACTGAATTCCTTATATTAGCAAAAATTTACTCTGTGATCATGTGATCTTAAATGGCACATCCTCATGATTCATTATGAAACATAGCATAATTTATAAGATCTTAACTGGGATTTCAAAAATCTAATTTCTCTAGCATTTGCAAAAGCTGTTAGAGGAAAATACTCCTTACTTCCTAAATATTCCTTATATTTTCATGCACCAAATGGGGAAAAATTGCACAATTTTAAACAAATTGCAATTAGGTGGCTGCAACATATGGCTGTATATAGGGTGTACTAGCAGTGCATACTCGCTTTCAAATGTGATTGACCTGCTGTATTTTTCCCCACAGGTCTGTGCGGAGCAGGAGGCAGCAGCAGGGCTCATCCGTGTATGAGTCTGAGAGCGTGTCTCAGAGCATGACTCAGACTCCTCAGAAAGACCAGACCCTGTCAGACCCGAGTTTCACCAGTACAGCCAGTGATGCATCTCTGATCTCCAGCCTGCTGGATCAGTCCACTCTCAGACAGAGCTCCAAGACACACGCATATTCTGGTCAGCAGCCTTTCATGAACATGAAGTCAAAACTAACCCGGTTTAATTTTCTTAAAGGGACAGTTCACCCCAAAGTGAAAATTAGCTGAAAATGTACTCACCCTCAGGCCATCCAGGATGTAGCTGAGTTTGTTTCTTCGTCGGAAGAGTTTTGGAGAAATTTAGCATTACATCACTTGCTCACCAATGGATCCTCTGCAGTGAATGGGTGCCGTCAAACAGCTCAAAAAAGATTTCTACAAATATTTTCTGATGAAAAAACAAACTCATCTACATCTTGAACATCCTGCCGGTTTAGTGCATTTTTGGGTGAAGAACTGCCTTAATCAGTGCTTATTTTTTTCAAAAGTTTGTCTTTGCAATCTTTCATGAAAACTTGCAAAGTGTCAAATGTAATTGGTGTTATTTTAGGCAAATGTCACACTGTAGCTATTGCTTATTTAATCCTGACTGTTTAAACTATGAAACTATGCATAAACAACTGTTTTTGTTGGAAACTCAAGTTTAAGTTAACAGAGTAAACAACTCTCATTCTTGCTCGGAACTGTAGATCAGGGCAGGTTATAATCAGTCCTTTGTAAATAACATCAGGTTGAATGGTGAACTTTGACTCTTTTTATTAATCTATTTGTTTGTTTGTTTTCTTAATGTTGTGTTCAGCACAGAGAAGAAGAACTGCTCACAGCTCTCTGTTGGAGAATGGAGACACCAGTAAAACAGAGGCGCACACTAATCTGGCTAACGGCTATATTTGTAAGGACTGCTCGTTCCACGCAGACGGGAAGGAGGATGAAATGGCATGTTCCTTACCGTACTCGACATCTGTGTCTTCAGCGTATCAGACAGCTGCAGACGCCACTATGACCACTTCTCTGAACAGTGTTGACAAGACAGGTGAGGACATGATCAAGTCAAGTCGCAAACATCGCCTCTCCATAATTCAAAACACTTCATTGAAGGAGTAGTTTACCCAAAAAAGAAAATTTTGAAGAAAAGTTTGCTTTTTCATCATAACAGATTTGGAGAAATGTAGCATTGCATCACTTGCTCACCAATGGATCCTCTGCAGTGAATGGGTGCCGTCAGAATGAGAGTCCAAACAGCTGATAAAAACATCACAATAATCCACAAGTAATCCACACCACTCCAGTCCATCTATTAACATCTTGTGAAGTGAAAAGCAGCAGTTTGTAAGGAACAAATCTATCATTAAGACTTTTGTTTACTTAAAACCCTTGCTTCCTGCTGAAATATGATTCCTCGATCCATGATAATGCTTTCTCCAGTAAAAAAGTTATCTTTCTGAATCGGAAGATAAATATGCACAGATCCAGCACTGTTTACAAGCCAAAACAGCTCTAAGCAAATATGTGGGTGGATTTTGATATGAGAGGACAACAGAAGATGGACTTTTTCACTGGAGGAAGTGTTATGGATTTTGGACTTTTTTTTTGGCCAGAAGCAACTGTTTAAAGGATTTGTTTCTTACAAACATGCAAATTTTCACTTTTTAACTGATGGACTGGGGTGGTGTGGATTATTCTCTCATTCTGACGGCACCCATTCACTGCAGAGCATCCATTGATGATGTAAAGTGATGTAATGCTACATTTCTCTAAATCTGAAAACTCATCTACATCTTGGATGGCCTGAGGGTGAGTAAATGTTCAGCAAATTTTCATTTTTGGGTGAACTATTTCTTTAACCCCTCATATTGTGTTTTTTGTTTAAATTATTTTTGTTTCACCATGAATATTTGAAGCAGAGAAAGACATCTTAAATGTAGAAGGAAATAATCTCCCATTTTCAATTTGGAAATATTTCCAGTTGCAGGGATTAAAGTGTTCCGTTGCTACGACGGATTTCCGTCAGTTCATAAAGACAGTGACTTGCTTCATTCCTGAATGATTCAGCCGTTCGAATGAATCAATTGAATGAATGATTCAGTGATAAAATCAAGGATTTTTTTATTAATACTAATTTCATATGATTGGTAACTTATTTGTCTTATTCTACTTATTATATTGTTTTAAATAGACATTTTTAAAATCTTATAAACATACATTTTTAAATTTGACTTAGATGAAAATGTTGCCATTACAAAGGTAAAAAGAAAATACCCCTGTAAGTCACTTTAAGGAGCCAAATGTCACCTCGTATTAGGAAGGCTAATTTTTGATCAGAATTTGTGATTATTGATCAAAGTAATCCTAAACATTTAAATTAGGAGGACAAGCGCTCCTGACTGAAATTATACGCTAAAAATGAAACTAAATCCACCAGCAGGTGGCGGCAAGTCACTGATTTTATCACTGAATCGTTCGTTCAATTGATTCATTCGAACGGCTGAATCATTCAGGAATGAAGCAACTGTCTTTATGAACTGACTGAAATCCTTTGTAGCGACGGAAGGGAACACTTTAATCCCTGCAGTTGCAATGTGTGTAATTGTTTTTATATATATGCAAATTCATGCCCAGTCGCTTTTTGTGAAAAAAAATGAAAAGCATGCTCAAATTTTAAATGAGCAAATGCTTATTTGCTCTGTGTGTGTTTCAGCTCATGACAGCTACTGTGGCAGTGTGAACGTGCGAGATCTGGTGACCACAGACAGCCATCTCAATCTCAACGGCTCACTCTGTAAGTACACACAAGATACGTAAACAATGCTTCAGTGCAAAAGCAACCACAGCTACAGAAAGCACTACAGCTAATGAACTATTATAACATATGACATTGACGTTTGTGTGGCTAAACATATTTTAGTAGTGAATCAGCATCAACAGAAGTCTAGATTGCATTTTGTCACTTTCAAACTGATCTTTTTAGCTGTTCAACAAGTCTGTCAGGTGAAGCAGCCAGTATTTGGTCCCATTAGGTTATAATCCATCATTCTCAGAGGTTGAGAAAGAGTTAAGTGAACCACATGCTGATTAGAGTGCATTTCCATGTTGATGAGCACTGAGCTCCAGATTATGTGTTTTTGTATGGCTAGTTTAAGTGAAGAACCTAAGCCTGATGGTCAACAGAGCATGTGATTGGCCCATTCTGAATGACAACCGAGTTTAAGGTTGACAAATGATGTTGTTAAACAGTACCACACATGGGAATTCAAGAGTCTGGGACATTGGATGTAACAACAGTCTAAAGTTGACACTTGAGCTATTTGTGATGTTTTTATGTTGCCTTCCTGTCCATATATCTTAGTCTTTTTTTTTATTTACATGATGGACGTTATATTATCAGTAGTTTTCAGTCATTTTGAATGTATTATTATTATAGATTCAGATTTTAATTTACTGTACTTCTCAAAAGTTTGGGATTGGTAAGATGTTTTGGATAGAGGTCTCATCAAGGCTGCATTTATTTGATCAAAAATAGACAAAAACTGTAATATTGTGAAATATTATTGCAATTTAAAATAACCGCTCTTATTATCAATGTTGAAAACTTGCTGCTTAATATTTTTGTGGAAACTGTCAAGCATTTTTTTTTTCAAGATTCTTTTCATAGAACTTCAAAAGAACAGCATTTATTTGAAATTCAAATCTTTTGTAAGATTCTAAATGTCTTTACTGTCACTTTAAATCAATTTAATGCATCCTTGCTGAATAAAAGTATTAATGTATTTTTAAAAATATATTTTACTGACCCCAAACTTTTGAACGGCAGTGTATTATTTTGAATTTATTATTTTATGAATGCATGTTCTAGACTTCATTCATCTGCTTTGTATTGTTTCCATGAATGTACTGTGGTAAAACTGTGAAAACACACACATCCTTGTTGATGTTGTCGTCCCTGCTGATTTTCAGGTGATGACTGTAAAGGAAAACAGCACATGGAAATGCACACGGAGTACAAACGCTATTCCTACACCCACCATGTATACGCAGCCTTGTGGGCCCTTGTTTCTTACACAGGTTATACACCTTCAGATCTTTACACACCTTCCCAGTAGACGGCAACTTCAGTGTCTCATTCCAGTAGAGATACCTTTGTGTGCCTTTCACGATTTATGTTTTTCATCCATTTGTTAGCTGAAAGACTATTATGTAAGACACTGAAATGAAAGAGATTTGGGGGGGGAGAGATGGATTGGATCGCTGGATGTTGTCTGATTGTGTTCTGTTTTGGCTGTTTTGATGGTACACACCCAGGTTATGGGCTTCTGCGGGTTTGCCGAGGTTTCGGCTCGGCCGGTGTGTTTGTGACCCGGAAGCTGAAGTCCGTTCTGTGGTTGGCAGTGTGTTCTCCAGGTTGATATAAATTCAGACTCCAGCATGCTTGTCTTTGTCTCTTGCTTTCTCCTTTCCCTCATATCAGTGTGGCTTATTAGACTTTCGCATATATTTGACTTGTTCGTTTTTCAAGCACAGTGAACCCACATCACTTCTGTCTGAAGACTCAAATCATTTTAACCAGCACTTCCTTTCTTAGCTTCTCAGCTGTGGTGGTTCGCGTCCATCCGTCTCTGTTTCTGAATCTTTGACTAATAAATCTCTTCCTTAAATCATTTAAACCTGTCAGTGTGTCACTTGGAGCAACTTTCACTCCATATAACTTCCTCCTCTGCTCTTACACGTGCTCTGAACAGGGAAAGCAGCGACTGGCGCCTTCTGGTGTCTGGGAACAGGATGGTATCAGCTGGTCGCGCTCATGTCTCTGATCAATGTCTTTCTTCTCACCAGGTAAAAATTTAAAGTATTTAATCCTTAATATAAATATTGTCTTTGTTTTCTTTTTTGTTTTTTGTAATGCACTATAATCATGTGATATGCTGTTTTTTTTTTTTTTTTTGGTCAGAATGCAAATATTATCACTTGTGTTCATATGATAAATGTAGTTTTTGAGCGTGTTTTCTCTCTGTCTGTCAGGTGTCTGCCCAAACTACTGAAGCTCCTTCTGTTTCTGCTACCCTTACTGCTGCTGTTCGGTGAGATTCAGTTGGACTGATTTGTAACACTGCCATTGAAGGAATATTAATGCTTAGTGCTAAAGGAATTCATTTAATTTAAAGGGTTAGTTCACCCAAAAATGAATTTCTGTCATTAATTACTCACCCTCATGTCGTTTCAAACCCGTAAGATCTTCGTTCATCTTCGGAACACGAATTAAGATATTTTTGATGGAATCTGAGAGCTGTCTGACCCTCCCATAGACAGCAACACAACTGAAATGTTCCCAAGTCCAGAAACGTAGCAAGGAGATCTGTAAAATAATCCATGTGACATCAGGGGTTCAACAGTAATTTTACAAAGCTACGAGAATACTTTTTGTGCGCAAAAGAAAAAAAAATAGCGACTTTATTGAACAATTCGTCTCCTCCGCATCACCCTGTAAAATATCCGCTGGACGTAAACAGCGTATGCTGTTCTGTGTCAACTGCGCCACGCGGATACGCTGTTTTCGTTCAGATCAAATCACAACAATGTAGGAAACAGATCCGGCGTGACGCAGCTGACACAGAACAGCATACGCTGTTTACGTCCAGCTGATGTTCTCCAAAATGGCACCAGGGTGATGAATTGTTGAATAAAGTCTTTTTTTTTTCTTTTTTTTTTTCTTTGCGCACAAAGTATTCTCGTAGCTTCATAAAATTACTGTTGAACCCCTGATGTCACATGGATTATTTTAACGATCTCCTTGCTATGTTTCTGGACTTGGGAACATTTCAGTTGTGTTGCTGTCTATGGGAGGGACAGACAGCTCTCAGATTCCATCAAAAATATCTTAATTTGTGTTCCGAAGATGAACGAAGGTCTTACGGGTTTGAAACGACATGAGGGTGAGTAATTAATGACAGAATTTTCATTTTTGGGTGAACTAATCCATTAAGCACCTGTTAGATGCTGTATAAATGAAAAAAAAACACTTTTACAGTGATTTACATAAGCATGTACTTTTGTTACATGCACTTACATAAGGAAGTCTTTAGTTTAAAAAAAATAAAAAAATAAACTACTTTCAACTGTTTTTTTTTGTTTGTTTTTGGAGGTCGGGATACTTTCTAAGTGGAAGACCTTTTGCTTAAGCATTACTTGTATACGTGTAGTTGGATTTTCTTCATTAAAACGGTCCTTCACAGATAGATACACCCAGTCTCTTCCTGGTATTCTTGTGCTGACACCAAGAAAAAGTAACCGGATTTGCTTGTTTAGCTGATGATGCACGAGTCGAAAGATTAAATAAATTAATACTTTTATTTAGCAAGGATGCATTCAGTTTATTTAAACGAAAAAAAGCAAATCAGTATTTTAGAATGAATTCTAAAGGATCATGTGACACTGAAGACTGGGTTAATGCAGGCCCGGTTCTACGGGGGTGCAAACGAAATCAATAGCACCCTCAGTTAAAGCTGTAATAGTGGCATTTCATTGCAGATGTGGCAAACTATCCAGTGCATTTGCACTTTGGAGATCGCTTTCTATTTCAACGTGTTTTTACAGCGTTGAGCAATGTAGCCAATCATAGACATATCTGTTGATTTCTTGAACCCAACAGCCAATCAGAGAGAGAAGTTAGAATCCACTTACCGCTAGAATCGCTGGAGTTTTTGGTCAGGTGTTGTGGTCAGCACGAGTCATCTCATTATAACAAAGTGTAGACGCGATTTAAATAAGAGATTCATTGTGCAGCATAGAGAACTTTGTTTATAATGTAACTTCGATTATAATGTAACTTTGTGAGATCGCGATGAACTAAGATGAGTGACAGCTTTTAGTGATTATAATCGGAGCGCTCTTTGTGCCATAGCAATGGACGGCACTTAAAAAATTAATTAATAGATTGAAATTAAAACTTTCTTTTTAACTACTACTTTTTTACAATATTAATGTTTTTTTGTATTTCTGATCAAATAAATGCAGCCCTGGTGAGCATAAGAGACTTTCAAAAAAAACAAAAAAAAAGAAGCTTTTAAAGATCTTACCCACTTCAAACTTTTGAACAGTAATGTAACTTTACACAGAAAAGGGTGCTAAGTGATTCACTAGAGTCGTACTAGTACATGTAATGTTTGCAAGTTAATGTTATACTTCTGTAACAGTGTTATATTTGCATATTTGAAATGTGTACTAACATTGCCGCAGGCTTGCTTGTTAGGCTTCCATTGTAAGTGCGTTACACATTAACAAACACATTTGTCATTTATATTTAAAAAATGAGGGCCATGCGGTAAGCTGTCTGTGGTCATCAAAAGCATGTCACAAAGAGTAGTGTTATACATATATACATATGAAGAGTTTATTTGCAAAAACAAGATAACTCCATTTTCTTCCATTTTCAAAAATCAAGTTTCTAATCAAAATGACCCAACTGCAGTTTGATTGAGATTAATTGGAATGCACAATGAAAAAAACACGAGTTTTGAAAATTGTTAAAAACTGAGTTATCTGTTTTTTTTTTCAAATGAACTCTTCATATAGATGTTAAAAAACTCTTAAAATACTTATATGGTAGACTCCAATACTTCTTTTTGAGTCTAATATACAGAGACAAGTTATATTAAAAACAGGCATTGTTGTTGCAATTCATTTTGGTGACACCAGCGGCACAGAAACCGTTGTTACGATCCAAACATTCCTTCACGAAACCACTGGCACTGATGAACAGCCACAATTGTGCAATCAACCATAGTTATAACCCAGATGGTGTTGCTTATTCTCTTGATTACTTTCACACTTATTCAGGATTGCACAAACACACACATTCTTTCTTTCTCCCTCTTCAAATCCATGATTTGAATTTGCCTGCATAGCACTGAAATCCCTTCGAAATAACTTTGAAAAAGTGCCAGTTTTTGTACCAGAAAGTTCATAAACTTCTTATAGCAGGTTCTGATCAAAGACTATGTGATTTTTAGAGACCCTGTCTTTTAAAGTTTCCCTTTCTCTCTGTTTATAGGATTATGGTACCTCGGTCCGCCCATCGCTCTGTCCTTCCTTCCAGCTATAAACCTCACAGAGTGGAAAACAGCAGTCACTTCTTTCCCATCACTTCCTCCACTCCCTTCTCTCCCATCTCTTCCCTCTTTACCCGCATTACCTTCTTTCACTAAAGAACCACTGGCTGACGAACAACACATCTCACCCCCGGTGATCTCACAGGTAACAAACCAAGACCAGTCGGTAGAGTATGATATCTTGTGTGAAATCTGATATTTAATCATTCAGCAAAAATACACTAATTTTAATCAAATTCTGGTCTGAATTCTTTCAGGCTGCATCAGAGTCCATTAACAGCGAGCGTTTGGCTCGGCTGGAGCAGCGTGTGGCGGCGCTGTGGGAAAGCATCCAGCAGGGGGAGCTGAAGGCTAAACAGCAGCATGAGGAGGCCGTTGGTTTGGTTCAGGCCCTTGAGGATCAGATAAACACACAGACAGACAGAGAGAGTCTCAGCCTGTGGGTTTCTCAGCTCCTGGAGCCCAAGTTCACTGCGCTCAAGGGACAGATGGAGAGAGTAGCGGTTAACAGGGCAGAGGTCAGAATGAGTGCTCGTCTTATGTTTTACCCATGGGCGACATTTGACTCTCGAGTCAGGGGGGGCAAGAAAAAAAAATTCTTTTAGGGATGTAGCCTATGCATCAAAACAATGTGCTACCATATTACAGCGCAGTGAAGAATAACTTAAAGAGGTTGCCTGTGTTTACCAAACTGTGGAACTTTGACTCTTACTGCTGATTTGAATGGCGATGCTTCCTGTTTTAAGTGTCAGTTGATGGCTTTTCATTTAACCAGAAATGCGTGCGCTCCTTTTCTGATGTTCATTTAAGTTTTCCGTGTCTTTTTCCCGTGTCACTTGAAATGTGTCAGTTTTGAATCATTGTGGTGAGACACGTGAGGACTATTCTGTCCTAAATCGCATAACATTCATTTCTGAACTTTCTACCGTCCGTTACTGGAAATGAAATTACTGGTTAATATGTCCCGATCTCAATAAGTTTACACACGCTTTTAGTCCGTGAACTGGATCTCGCTCAGGACGCGCGCTGTCTGTGGAAGTTTGGCCAGGACCACTTCCAGAGTAAATCACCTAGGGATTTTTGTCCCGTCCATTGCTTATCGCTGATATTTCGAAAATGAATCCAGCATCATTCCCGAAACTTTGCAGCATGTATGTGTCCGAAAAACAAAAGTTTCATTCAAATTCTTAATGGATAGCCTAGAGAACACACAAAGCACGCTCCCTTTATTATCACTAAAAGAATCACTCAAAGTTCATCGCGATCTCACAAAGTTCCGTTATAATCAAGCTCTCTAAACTACACAATAAATCTCTTTATTTACATCGCGTCTGCACTCAGTCATGAGATGATTCGCGAGCGTGCAAAACTCCGGTTCTTTCAGCGGTGAGTGAATTCTGAAAACTAATGTTTCTGATTGGCCATTGCATTGAAGAAATCAACAAATATGTCTTTGATTGGCTACATTGCTCAATGCTGCAAAAACACGTTAGATAGTTTGCCAGATATTTTAATTGCTTTTGCTTTCGTTTGGGGGTATTTAGCACCGTCTAGTACCCCCGTACAACCGGGCCTGGGCTGACATCGGGGATTACTTGACTGACGATATGCCCCCCCTAATGCTGCCCATGGTTTTACCCATTAGGTTTCGTATTCTCTTTTAGTTTGTTTTGATCTTTAGTTATTTTCACTTCCAAAGTGATCGCCAGAAAGTTGATATTTTATGGGACTGTCCTGCTTTTAATGATATTATTCAACAATTTCTTCTAAGATTTCATTATTAGATGTTTTTCATTAAAAATACATTAAAATACAAATATTATTATATTGTTATTATAATTTTGTTTTAGAAGGGAAATTGTCTTATTTTCATTAATTATATATTTATTTATATATTTTGCCATGACTGTTGCCTTTGAAGCTGATATAGCTTTTAAAATAAATACTAACAATAAAGAAAAATAAATGTGGAAGCATATTTTATGGGACCATCATGTTTAATGTTATTATCCATCAATTTTATTCAGAAATGTTTTTTTTTTTTAAATCTTGGGAAATTTGTCAGTTTCCATCACAACAAAATGAAAGATTTTATGTAGTTATTATAATGCTGTTGTTTAAGAAGTTTAATTGTATTTTTTGCCATGAATATATGGATATAAAGTAAACAAAAAATAATAAATACAAAATAATATGGAAGCATATTTTAAAGTCCTGCTTTTAATGTTACTAGGCAATGATTTTATCCAGAAATTTCATGAATGCTTTTAAAAGACATTGCTTCTCTATCAAATGTTAAACTACAGTATTTTATCTAGTTGTTATCATAATGTTTTTTACTCTCACGATGTCTTCCAGACTGAGGAACAGCATGTGCAGCATCAGACGAGTCTTGAAGCTCGACTAGCCGAGCTGGAGCTCCTGCTGAAGAACCTGAACTCTAGAACTGAGGTATGAACACACTCTTTTGAGACTTTCAGGTCTTGTCGAAATGACTGAAACCTAGTGCTGGGCGGTATACCGGTTCATACCGAATACCGGTGTTTATTTTTGTTATGATATTAATTTTTTAAATACCGCAATACCTTATGTTGCTGTTTGAAAGGGGTCCCTTTTCACTCTTGCACTGTGGTGAGGGAACAGCTGTATGTGTTACTAAGCGTGAAAGTTCCGAAACTGAAGCTGTAGAACTAATAGAACATGATGACACAGAAGAACTCATCCACAATATCCACATTGATACCGTGATATAAATTTTTGGTCATACTGCCCAGCACTACTGAAACCACAGTTTAGAGATTGTTATACCATGTCCTCAGACTCCGAAATTATTTGTTGCGTTGCTGATGTTCGTCACTACAGATGATTTAACTTTAAATTCTTCTACGAAATACTATAAAATTGTAACAGATAATACAAAATATTTAAAATGGCCTACACAACTGTTCAAAAGTTTGGGGTCAGTAAGATTTTTGTGTCTCATGCTCACCAAAGCCGCATTTATTTGATCAGTAAAAACAGTAATATTGAATATTAAATTGTGATGCGATCAAGGAAAACCCGTCGGATGTCGCGCTGGGACGTTTTCAGGAACTTCAAAAATAGGTTGAATGTCAATTTTTCGTCAAAATTGGGTTGTCATTAAATTATTATTCTATAACATCTTGTCTATCATGTCTGAAAATATCTTGACAAAATTCACTTGTTTTGTGCAGAAAAATAGCGATTTATTGTGGCAAGCAGAAAAGACTGTCTTTCTCTAGTTTGCTAACATGTGCTGCGGAGGTGCTTTCCCTTAACACTACAAAGACAGTTCACCTATCAAAATAAACCATGTAACGTATATAATAAAGGCATTTTCCACTGTGAACTATGGCATGCAAAGCTTGGGGTAGCTTTAGCTAGTCTGCTTGTGTAATGAAGCAGTATTGCGCTCTTGACAGAGCTCTCGTTCTTAAAGCGACCAGCACCATTTTCATATTAATGCTATGCATTACATTCATTTAGTTCAAACGGTGACAGCGTGAAATAAAACTACAAGTTTAGAACCCAAACCTACAAATTACAGTTCTGAACTGTGTCTGGTTATGTTTTATAAATCCAGAGTAGTAGAACAGGAGAAGAATTGGAGATAGCCTGCACGCTGTAATCTGTGATGTTTTATGAACAGATATACACTTACTGTTCAAATGTTTGCAAAGTTCCTTGGGGTCATTTTGTATCTTTTACAACATGTACAGTGACTAAAATAAGACGTTTGCCACAGTAAAGTGAAACTTTTACTTGTGATACTTGACTGTTGTGCTTTTATTTTCATTGCCTCTCTTTAAACCAGTTTTTCTCAAATTTCTGTTCCTGAAAATCATGGTGATCAGCCAACTTCAGATAGCCATAACCTTTGTTACGTTCAAGCTATGGATGAAATAAAAACAGTTTTGGAAAGGGCTTGAACCCAGCTTTTATATTGTATCAAAGCATGTGGTGGGTTTTCCTAGATTGCATCACAATTATTATTACAAATTAAAATAACTTTTCTAATTTAATACATTTGAAAATATAATTTATTTCTGTGATGTCTAAGCTGAATTTTCAGCATCATTACTCCAGTCTTCAGTGTCACATGATTCTTCAGAAATATTTCTATTAGCCTGATTTGCTGCTCAAGAAACATTTATTATTACTGTTAATGTTTTACTGTCACTTTTGATCAATATAATGTATCCTTGCCTGATTATAAGTACTAATTTATTTTTAAAAATATCTTACTGTTTCTAAAGATGTGAATTGCACATTCTAGCACCTGTAACTTTTTTTTTTTTATTCTACTCCATCTAATTCTGTCTCAATGTTCTTCTCAATCAAAGGAAATCCATCTAACACAGCAGACTCCAGTACAGGCTCCTGTCAGGTAGACATGCTAATACATCACCAGCTAAAATGGTTGTTTGGGGCTCCTCCTGTCTGAGTGTTAATGTTTGCTCTTGTGTTTCCCGCTGCAGTGTTGGAGTCTCTCAGGAGAAGCATGATGCTTTGCTCGCTTTGCTCGCTGGGCTGGAAGCAGAGCTGGGCCGCATCAGAGGAGACCTGCAAGGAGTGATGGGATGTAAAGGATGTAAAGGGCGACTCGACACCATACATGA
>NW_015641017.1:202393-222614 GCF_001515625.1 Sinocyclocheilus rhinocerous
TAAAATCGAATATCTTCCCCAGGTGTCAGCTCAGGTGAAGGAACAGTTGTACGCTCTGTTGTACGGTCGTGACGGAGGAGAAGCAGAGATTCCCGAGCCGCTACTGCCGTGGCTGGTATCTCAGTACATGCGCTCCTCTGACCTCACCGCGACCCTCATGACCCTGGAGCGCAGCATTCTGGGAAATCTGTCCCTGCAGCTGCAGGAGAGCAAACAGCAGCAGTTCTCGGCTGAAACGGTTACCCAGACCGTCGCCCACACCGCCGGGGCTGCTGGGATGTCAGAGGAGGTACTACAACTGTTGTTTTGTTATACACTAGTGTTCAAAAGTTTGGGGTCAGTAAGATTTTTTTTTTTTTAAACAAATTAATACTTTTATTCAGCAAGGATACATTAAATTGATCAAAAGTGACAATAAAGACATTTATAATGTTACAAAAGATTAACTTTCTATTCATCAAAGAAGTATCACAGTAAAAATTTATCTCCGTTTCTTCAAAAATATTAAGCACCAAAACTTTTTTTTACCTTGATTTTCTATTAGCCTGATTTGCTGCTCAAGAAACATTTATTATTACTGTTAATGTTTTACTGTCACTTTTGATCAATATAATGTATCCTTGCCTGATTATAAGTACTAATTTATTTTTAAAAATATCTTACTGTTTCTAAAGATGTGAATTGCACATTCTAGCACCTGTAACTTTTTTTTTTTTATTCTACTCCATCTAATTCTGTCTCAATGTTCTTCTCAATCAAAGGAAATCCATCTAACACAGCAGACTCCAGTACAGGCTCCTGTCAGGTAGACATGCTAATACATCACCAGCTAAAATGGTTGTTTGGGGCTCCTCCTGTCTGAGTGTTAATGTTTGCTCTTGTGTTTCCCGCTGCAGTGTTGGAGTCTCTCAGGAGAAGCATGATGCTTTGCTCGCTGAGGTTCAGAGGCTGGAAGCAGAGCTGGGCCGCATCAGAGGAGACCTGCAAGGAGTGATGGGATGTAAAGGGAAGTGTGACCGACTCGACACCATACATGAAACCGTATGTAATGTTTGTATACAGCACATAATACATTTATCCTACTTTTTCACTTGTATATTAACTTTCTATTCATCAAAGAAGTATCACAGTAAAAATTTATCTCCGTTTCTTCAAAAATATTAAGCACCAAAACTTTTTTTTACCTTGATAATTATAATATTTCTTGAGCAGCAAATCAGCATATTAGAATGATTTCTGAAGGGTCATGTGACACTGAAGACTGAATGATGCTGAAAATTCAGCTTTGACCACAGGAATAAATTATATCTTAATATATATTAAAAAGGAAAATAGATATTTTTAAAAATGTAATAATATTTCACAATATCAACAGTCTTACTGTATTTTTGATCAAATAAATGCTGCCTTGGTGAACAAAAAATACATCTTTAGAAAAACGTGTTTTTTTTTTTAAATCTTACTGACCCCAAACTTAAAAGGGAAGTGTATACGTCTTGCTCTTTTAAAATGGACTCGCTAATATCACATCTTAACTAAAATGTCAAGTTGATTACACATCAAATGACAAGCACTCTGTCTGTTACAATATTAACTCTTTCCCCGCCATTGACGAGTTATCACGTTTTTTAGAAGAAAACGCTTCCCCGCCAAAGACGAGTTTTTACGGCTTTTCTTTGTTTTCACTGTTATACACTCGGGGTGCTATTACGCATCTTCTGAACGAGTACAAAACCTCCCGAACAAAAACACACGTGAACAGGACGGAGAAACGAGCGATCTCTTATGTAAACAGATACATATGAAAAATAATGCGATCATCAGCAATGGCAGCATATAAATGAAAACTGCATAATGTTACGGAGTAAAATGTTGATCCAGGAAGTGGTATATGTCTGTGCAAGCTTTGGAGGTATTGATGAAGATGTAGTTTTTGATAAAAATGTGATTCTCACCTTTTTGCTCAAAATTATGTATTTTTATGAAACCTACCTATATTCAAGTGTTGATAAAAAAAAGAATGCTTTAAGCTAGAATAAAACGGATTTTTATGTTTAAAAGTAGAGGCTCTGATCTTTATTTTGGTGTGTTGCGTATTCAAATATTCATACAGCAAAATATACTGGAGGCCATCAAATTTTAGTGAAAATCATCAAAATCGCTGGCGGTGGCTGGCAACTTTTCTCAAAAATGCTGGCGGGGAAAGAGTTTGCATCTTATGCAACTGAGTAAATTCTGTGAAGAGGAAAGAACAATCAAATGAAAATGCATTTAATGGGGGTCGTATTTGAGGATTTAACATACCAATGTCATTTAAATCTCTCTTCTAATAACGACCGTGTTTCCCCTCAGCAAGTCCAGCTGATCGTCCAGCGTGCGCTGAAGCTGTACTCTGAGGATCGCACCGGACAGGTGGATTACGCTCTGGAGTCTGGAGGTAAGCGCGACTACAAAACGCATAACCCGTATGAACATCACTAACCCTTTTACATGAGACTGATGTGTGTGCAGGTGGCAGTATCCTCAGCACACGCTGTTCTGAGACGTACGAGACTAAAACAGCACTGATGAGCCTGTTTGGAATCCCGCTGTGGTACTTCTCACAGTCGCCACGAGTCGTCATCCAGGTAAAACCTGTGAATGATAACCTGAAGCAGCATCATGCGTATCAGTAAATGCAACTTTTATTTAGCTCAAACCAATAGATAGAGGTGGATAGAGTCTTGCTATTGAAAGCATGTAGGTGATTTTCAACTAAAAAAACAATATTTTGTCCTAAGATGTAAGACACAGAAGATGTATGATGTGAATTTCTGTCTACCTCACAGCCGGACATGTACCCAGGAAACTGCTGGGCGTTTAAAGGCTCCCAAGGTTATCTGGTGATCAGGCTCTCTTTAAGCGTGATCCCTACCTCCTTCTGCCTGGAGCATATTCCCAAAAGCCTCTCTCCTTCTGGAAACATCAGCAGCGCACCACGCCGATTCTCTGTCTATGTAAGAATGCACACTTGTTTGTGTCTGATTTATGAGTGTGTACTTGCAATATATTTATGCTTAACTCAATGAGTTTTTGTGTTAAGTGCTGGTGTATAATCCCATGTTGCTGTCTGTATCCACAGGGATTGGATGATGAATACCAGGAGGAAGGGAAACTGCTGGGTGACTACACCTATGAAGAAGATGGATCATCACTCCAGATCTTTCCAGTTATGGTAAAATATGTACATACGGAATGAGCAGAATTGCAGAATCCAGTCATTAAAATAGAATTTACTGTATAACATGGAATGTTTCATTTTGGATTTGGCCAAATTCTAATGAATAAGAAATTATGAAAGAAATACTATATATTGCTATTTTACAGTAGAATGTACTTCTCATAGTAAAAAAAACAATAATAATGATAATTTTTAATTAATTTCACTCCTTTTTTCATCCTTGTTTTCATTTAAACAGTAAACCTCTGTTGTGCAGCACTTTGTTTGCCAAAAAATGAAAGGAATTGTTCAGTTGGTTTATATTTTAAAAGATTTATTAAATTGTTCAAATATTATGCATTCATTTTATTACCATTGTTTTTGATAATAAATTTGTACTAACTCAGAAAAAACTCAGAAAAATTAAAACGGCCCAAAAAAAACACACATTTCATAGGGCACTATTATTGTTAAAATTTTAGTAGATGATTCAATTGTTAAATCCTTATTGGTTAATAACATTTAATTGAACAAATAAAATGGATTCAAAACATTTTTATCAAAAATATAACTACATTTTGGAAAGAAATAAAACGAGGATTTCTCAAAAGGTAGGCAGCAACAGAAGAAAAATAGTGAGTTTTTATTTTGGGCCAAATTCAGCATTGAATGTATCATTTTCAGGGAAAGCTATCCCAGCATGCATTGCAACAAGCTAGTAATAAAATCAAGTTTTATTAGCTTAGCCATATGCTGCTGTCAAACTATGTTGGAATAAATGGTGAATCGAGTCTTCCGTGCTCTTTATGTTCCACACCAGTCATTTAATTTTGTTTTAGTTCATATGCTGCTTACTAGCTTTTGGAATAGAGCTACAGTGAAATTCTGAGCACGTTTCACTTTGCTTTTTTTTTCCAGGAGAAGAGCGACCAGGCCTTTCAGATCATTGAGATGCGAGTGCTGTCGAACTGGGGTCATCCCGAATACACCTGCCTGTATCGCTTCAGAGTTCACGGCAAACCTCACACTCCGTAATCAGGCCCGCTGTACATTACTATATAACCCTTTATGTACATACAGGAAACACTCAGTCTTTGACTCAGCACGGATGAGACTGGGCTTGCTAGACACATTTTTAAGACTCTAATACGAAACAGAGTTACAAGGAGCACAGCGGGAAGGATTCCCACTCATTTCCTTCCCGAGTGCCTGTTCTTGCACTGATTCATGCCCTTGCGGCTGGGCCCTGTGTTACGCTTCTGCCCCATACGCTCTCACCCGTAGAGGTATCTGTGCCTTCAGACAGAACACGCTTCTCTCATTCTGTGTACAATGTTTTTCCTTTGTTTTCAGAATGTACAGAGAGGAGTGAAGTCCACCGGTCACTGCCGCTTTGAGGTGGCCGTCTGCTATAAGAGGGAGTATTTGTGAGTTTATAAAACCTTTACAACCACTAAACCAGTTAAGCTCACCCAACCCAATGAGGATATGTCTGGGTCATGTTTTACCTCAAATCATTTACTGAATGAATCCTACTTTTAGGGCTACTAAGATTTTTTTGCATTGTGACATTATTATTTTCTTCAAAAATAAGCATTTTTCCTTAAAAAAAAAAAAATTTTTAAAAAAGGCTAATTAAGATGAGCTTTCTCATTACTGTAATGCAAAAAAGATGTATTATTTAAACCGTTTTAACTTTTTTAACATTATGATTGCATTTGTTCTACTGTTAAAATTGTACTAATTTGAGTGTTTTTTTTTTTTATTGTAATACATTTAAAAAATATATTGTAATACAGAACCTTTGCAATATTATTGAGAGTGGAAATACATTAATAATTTTAAAAATATGTATATTACTATAATATATATATACATATTATTTATATTTTTTTATAGGGTGGAATATGACCCAGGCAAGTTTTCACCCAACAGACACTTCATTTCATGCTTTTTTTACATTAAGAAATAAACTCATAACAGCCATAAATTGCAGGAGACACTGGTTTGACCTCAGATGGTTTCTCCAGAGAAAGGAATGGATGTTTATGGACCGTATGTGAGTATGTGGACTAATATGTGTGCATTTGAACAAAACTGGACATAAAACACTCACTTGTTTGTTTCTCTCGTCAGGAGTCATATCACAGTCACGATTCGCTGCAGGAATGTAACTTATTGTAATTAAACCTTTTTAATCGACTTATATCAGTGTTTATTTTACATAAAAGGGGTTTGCCCCATCATCTTTTTCCTTTTTTTGTGTTTTTAAGCATTTTAGTTCAAGTAGACAATGCCCTGTTATGTCTTTATAAAGGAAATGTAAGTTGCACAAGTCCTGTGTGATTCATTGGATATGTTTGAAAAGTCAGGGGTTCGTTTATTGAACCGCGTCGTCAACGCTGTGTTGACCTAAAAGAGTCTGTTTGTAAAATACTATGGATTTGTTCATGACTATTTATTTTATGGAAATTTAGCTAAGAGATGGGACTTTGTGCAGTGTGTTTTTGTAAAAATGCTTTTCAATGCATATTGGTCTGTTTATATTTAGTTTGTTTTTTTGTTGTTGTTGTTATAAAATGGCTACAGTACTATGAATTGTGCCAGTAAAGAATTGTAATTTTGATGGTATTTGTATTATTTATTTAATTTTATTTATGTTTTAAAAGTTGAGGGGTTAAAAGTTCACCTAAAAAAATGTAAATAGTTTTATATTTTTAAAGTACCCGTTTTTATGGAGGAATGAATATCATACAAGTCTGGAAGCATTATGAATGATTCATTTTCAGTTGTAGATCATCGTTTTGCTTTATGTAAGCTCATTTTTACTGCAGTTTCTGTATGACCCCAGTGATATTGCAGTCCAAATCTGCTCAAATCACATGACCAAGACATGTTTGAGTCTTAATCTTCCTATTTGCCAGCAGTCTAACACATGCAAGTAGCCAGTGATGGGCCATCATTTTGCTCCGCACTTTTTACATATTGCTCTTTTGTAAATTGCAGTCCCAACATGTTCCTGCATCTCAGTTCTGTGATTCCAAGAGAGACTATAAGAAACAATATCTTAAAATCAATTTATTAAAAATACATACTGTATGCATTTGTAAAGCAATTTGGCTTATAACAAAAATGTTTAATGACATCTTATACCCTTCAAAAAAGAATTGGGGGAACCTACAGAAAAGTCTAGGATAGACGCTTTTTTTATAAAGCCTGCTATTTAGCATTTTTAAACCATATATATGTTATATTTTTATATTTCATATTTTACTTTTTTCAGATAATGATTATTTTATTTCAAGTAACTACAATGTTTATGGTTTCAGTTTTCATTTAATGAACCTTAAAGGATAGATAGATAGATATTTAAACAAATCAATAGCTAGTAATTACTATCAATGACTAATCAATAACTAATAAATGACAACACACGGGAGTAAATTTAGTCTAAAAGTAGGGGGGGGGGCAATAAACAATTTCTCAAGAGCAATTTTTGAAGGGGACACAAATAATACAGCTAAAATAGTACTTGTAAGGATATGTATACACAGAGGAATGGCTTACTACTACACTTAAAAAATGTAGTATCATTTTTTTCAAGGTAAGAGGTTGCAAACCATTTATTTTAGTTACATTTAAAAAAAAAAACATGTTGAAAGTTAGTCAACTAAATTTGTTTATTTAAATGTAGCTAAAATAAATTGATTGCAACCACTTACCTTAAAAAAAATTAAGTAAATTCAATGAATAATTTTTTTCAGTGTATTACTGCGGCAGGGAGACCGTGCCAAATTAGACAACTTAAAGTTGATGTGGTGGCGCCGCGACAGCGCTCCTGTCCGTTGTGGACGTTACTATTGGTCACAGTGTTGCCAAGTCCCCGGTTTTCCCGCGGAAATGAGCTACTTTATCACTGTTGTCTCAGGTTGTTTTTCTTGTCCGCGGGATGAAGCAACCCCAATAACGTGTATTTTAGCCCCCGTAACGCGGATAGTTTGGGCTAGTTTTGAGTAGCAATTGGGCGGGTTTTGTTGTGAAAACCTGGCAACCCTTTCCCTCAAGCAGGTAACGTTATTATTGCTAACATAGCGGGCTCATCGAAAAAGTACATTGACATCATCTGTTTTAAAGAGATGTTTAAGTGAATAAAATAGCCTTGACAGACTTAACAGAATAGTTCCACAACTATTAGCTTTGTTCTCTCTCACCGGACTTGTGTGTGTGTAGGTGATGTAAAAGAGGAAAGCACGCATTTGGACCAAAGCACTGTGAGGCAAGGGAGGGGGAGACGCAAAATGTTTCTAAACTTAAAACGCATTTTTGCCCCAACCAACTTAAAGCGTCGCGAAAGACGAACCTCGACGCATTTAAAATTATTTTACCTTACATTTAGTAATTCAGAAGACTTTTGAAATTCCTTCAAATGCCCAAATTCCCTTTAAATTCAATAACTGTATTATTCGCATAGTGTTTAGACTATTTTTTATACATAGTAAAAGTTAGTGTCCGCTTTTCAGTGTTAAAGTCGTTGTTTACACACATATATTCATGAGGCACGCAGAAGCCTCGCCGACAGACAGCATCGCTGCGAAGGCTCTTTGGCTACTTTTCTCTGCGCATCTCTGTTGAAGCTGTGAATGGGCGGTCTTACTCCGCGCCACGCAGTTTGTCAGTGGACAGCGGCACCAGTTGCGTCTCTCTCTCCGTGGGCACTGGCAGAATGTCTCATGGAGGAGTTTTGGATGCGTTTGTGAACATCCACAGGTAGTTACACAGTCTGCTTCGCCGGCTTCACTTTTGCATTTTTCTTGCGGAAGCATATAATTTTGGTTTTTGTCTATTCTAACTAATGCGCTGAGCCGGATACTTGCATGCACATTTTTTTGCAAAACAGGACTGTGCAATAACCTATAGGCTAACGATGCTTGTTTGTAAACCTTCGCATTAAGTTTTCGACAAATCAGAATAACGCTTGGATTTTATTGCAAGTTTGGATGTGAAGGCGAAAGCGGAATACAATGGCAAGCGATCTGAAGCCTCGGTTGTGTGTGATGAAGAAAGGAGAGAACGGCTACGGGTTTCATCTGCACGGAGAGAAAGGAAAAACCGGACAGTACATACGGAAAGTGGAGCGCGCGTCCCCGGCGGAGGCGTCGGGACTGCGCGCGGGTGACCGTGTGGTGGAGGTGAACGGCGAGAACGTGGAGCGAGAGACACACCATCAGGTACATCACACACCTGTGCTGATCCCACATGCTCCACCCTCACAAGAGCTCGCCTTACACTGGCTGCGATGCGCGTTTCTATGCCATTTTATAGTAGCCTACACTTAAAAAATAAAGGTTCTTTATTGGCACCAATGGTTCCATAAAGAACCTTTACCATCCATGGAACCTTTTCATTCCACAAAAGGTTCTTACAGTGGAAAAAAGGTTCTTTGGATTATTAAAATGTTCTTCACACTAAAAAAAAAGGTTATTTTTTAAGAACTGTTCACTGAAAGGTTCTTTGGGGAACCAAAACGGGTTCTTCTATGCATCGCTGTGAAAACCCCCTTTTGGAACCTTTATTTTTAAGAGTGTAAGCTAGTACTAGGCTAACACCAGTGTGTAAAAATGCTCTAGGAGGTAATTAAACATTTAATGTATTTTGGCCTGGTTTCACAGACAAGGCTTAGACTAAGCCAGGATTAGGCCATTGTTCAATTAGGACATTTAAGTAATTTTTATAAACTTGCCTTAGAAAAAAAAACATTACTGGTGTCCATCTTGAGACAAAGCAAAGGAACTGATATATTTTAAGATCAATCAGTGCAATTTTTTTTTTTTTTTTCAGTTGAAACAGCTCAGACTTACATTTTAGTCTGGGACTAGGTTTAAGCCTTGTCTGTGGAACCGGTGGATTGTTAATTAGTTATATGTGACCCTGGACCACAAAACCAGTCATAAGGGTAATTTTTTTTAAATTGAGATTTATACATCATATGAAAGCTGAATAGATAAGCTTTCCATTGATGTATAGTTTGTTAGGATAGGACAATATTTGGCCGAGATACAACTATTTGAAAATCTGGAATCTGAGGGTGCAAAAAAAATCGAAATATTGAGAAAATCGCCTTTAAAGTTGTCCAAATGAAGTTCTTAGCAATGCATATTACTAATCAAAAAGTACGTTTTGATATATTTAAGGTAGGAAATTTACTAAATATCTTCATGGAACATGATCTTTACTTCATATCCTAATGATTTTTTATCAATATCCTAACGATAATTTTGACCCATACAATGTATTTTTGGCTATTGCTACAAATATACCCCAGCGACTTAAGACTGGTTTTGTGCTCCAGGGTCACATATGCTAAAATGTTCAAAAGTTTGGCGTCAGTAAGAGTTAGAGTTTTATTTAGCAAGGATGCATTGAATTGATCAAACGTGACAATAAAACAATGTTACAAAAGATTTGTATTTTAAATAAATGCTGTTCTTTTGAACTTTCTAACTTTCTAAGCAGCACAGTTGTCTTTAGCATTGATAAAGAAATGTTTCTTGAGCAGCAAATCATCATTAGAATGATTTCTGAAGGATCATGTGACACTGAAGACTGGAGTAATTATGCTGACAATTCAGCTTTGCATCACAAAAGTTTTGAGCTAGCATATGTGTAATGCTTGGAATTAGTTTTGTTTAAAAATATAAATTGTGACTATGTACGAATATATCCGTATAAAACAAAAATTTCATGCAAAAGTCAGTACCGAAGGGGAAAGAAACAGCCTCAATAAAAACTTCCTCAGCAGTGTTTAAAAGCATCCCAGGATGTACCTTGTAAAGTTGTTTGATGAATGACAAGATTAAGCAGAGTTGGGACCTAGACAGAGAAGCTCATGTGTAAGGTTTTCATTTGTGTTTTGCTATTTGTGTTACTTAGTTTCAACGACTACTGTTATTCTTGATCTGTCTTTCTGCTCAGACATACTAACATATGTTGAAGTCCTGTTATTTTGGCATGTATGCAGCTCCAGTTTTGACAGGATGATCAAATAACACTGTGTGAATGTAATTGTAGTGGAGTTAACTTAGAGCTCATCCTATAGTTTTGCTTTCTCTTGCGCTCAGGTGGTGCAGCGGATCAAAGCCGTGGAACATGAGACCAGACTGCTGGTGGTTGACCGAGAGACTGATGAGTACTTTCGCAGCCTGCGTCTCACCTGCACGGAGGAAATGGCCATCCGGATGAGCCCTGGAGCCACGAGCCCTTCACCTTCACCGTCCACCAGTAAACAGGGCAATGGCTCGGTGTCCAAACGACCTGAGATCTCCAAACCCATCAGGAAACCTCCGTCACGAGCTTTTAAAAAGGTATGGATCCATTCACTATCTGTTATGGGCTTCTGTAGTTCAATGAAGAATCTTTAACATCAGTAAAACCTTGTAGTGAAAGGTCCTTCAGATTATTCAAATGTTCTTCACTCTTGGTTCTTTCAAAGCGAAAGTTCACTCAAAAATGAAAATTTGCTGTTAATTTACTCCCCCTGAGGCCATCCAAGATGTAGATAACATTTTTTGTCTTGAGTAGAACAGTAAAGAAGATTTTTTTAGCTGAAAGAGGTGTCGATTAATAAAATGCAAGTCAGCAGCTGCCTGTTTTTGAGAGTAAAAAAGCATATCAAGCAGCACAAAATGAAATTCCCGTTGCTCCTGAAGGTCTTATGAAGCGAAACAATCGGTCTGTGCAAGAAACTGAATATTATTACCTGTAATCCAGAGCCTCAGGCAAACGGTCCAGATTGATGTCTGGTTCGTGAACGAATCGTTCTTTTGAATTGGTTCTTTGTAGTGAACTGGATGAAGTAGTTCACCAAATCGGACCGAACCATCTGAAACAGTTTGTGGCTCGAGCAGCACAGATTTACAAGTTACTCGAGCAGCACAGATTTACAAGTTACTCAATCAAAACTCACTTTCAGATGCCTGCCAGTCACTCTGACTCGAAATGAGCCAAAATGCCGCCATATATAATCTTATAATGCTGGTTTTTGCCAACTCATTCAGTGCTCCAGTTCCTCCAGCAGTCACTGAACTGATGAGCCGCTGATATGCACGTGTGAACCGAGCACTTAAATCAAGGGGCAAAATGAAAGTCTTTATGGTTTCTTATTGTTTATGTAAAAAGGTGAGCTGATGAAGACTAGTTTATTTACTTGATATGCTTCAGAAAAGTACAGCTTTTCACATCCTTATTGGGAGCTTTAAGGAGCAGGTCATGTGTTTTTTTAAAGTGTCCTAATATTGTGTTGGAGTCCCCTACAACAGGTTTAAATGCATCTAAGGTCAGAAAACACTGTAATTTTCCCAGAATATACATTTATACATAGTCATTTGTCCATGATTTCAAAACGGTTCGTTCGATTCAGTTCTGAGCGAAATGTCTGTAAACCCCTCCCTTCCATAAGCCTACTCTGCCCTGATTGGTCAGCTGGCTAAGTCTGTTGTGATTGGTTACTTTTTTGATTAACAACTTTGCAGACTGTTTACATTGAAGGATAGCTACCTTACAAACTGCAAAAGAGATATTTTTCGAAAACCCATATGACCTGCTCTTTAATAGTTGCGTATACGTTGCATCGAGTCATTAGTTATTCAAGTTATTTAAACAAGATATGAACTGTCCGAAAGGCTCTAGATTACAGGTAATAATGTTGTAAATAATGTTCAGTTTTCTTGCACAAACTAATCGTTTCGCTTCATAAGACCTCAATATATCGCTAGGAACCACGGGTATTAATTTTAAGCTCCTTGATATGTTTTTTTTAATTCTCAAAAACGTGTAGCTGCTGACTTGCATTTTATGAATCACCAAGGACCATGGTGGGTTCAGCTAAAAATCTTCTTTAATGCTCTACTGAAGAAAAAAGACACCCACTTCTTGGATGACCTGAGGGTGACTAAATTAACAGTAAATTTTCATTTTTGGGTCAACTATCTCTTTAAGAACTGTTCACTTTGGGGAATTCAAAATGGTTCTTCTATGACATCACATTTGGAACCTTTGTTTTTAAGAGTGTAGAACCTTTCAATTGACCTATCGGTAAGCCCCGCCCCCCTTAGTTACTGTTGCAAACTCGGACAAACAAACGGAGTTGCTAATGACAGCTGTCAGTGTGAAAACCTTGTCCCTATAGCTTTTTGATAAATTTTGGACACAGAAGGACCACCATTCAAGTGGGACTTAAATATTCCATGGAGGGATATATAAAATATTTTAAAATAAATATTGTGGGTATTTAATTTGGAAGCGAGGGTTTACAGATTACAATGCAAGCGGGAGAAGTCGCATATTGCCGTCGTCACGATTGCAGATGACAACATCATGTTCATGTATCACAGGGTACGATTAAATTAATTTACATTTAACCAGTTTAATATGAAGAGACAGTGAAATGTAGACCTTAGTTTATGTGTTTTTGCCCTACACTGTACAAGACGCGAGAACAGTTCGCTTCTTGGATGACCTGAGGGTGACTAAATTAACAGTAAATTTTCATTTTTGGGTCAACTATCTCTTTAAGAACTGTTCACTTTGGGGAATTCAAAATGGTTCTTCTATGACATCACATTTGGAACCTTTGTTTTTAAGAGTGTAGAACCTTTCAATTGACCTATCGGTAAGCCCCGCCCCCCTTAGTTACTGTTGCAAACTCGGACAAACAAACGGAGTTGCTAATGACAGCTGTCAGTGTGAAAACCTTGTCCCTATAGCTTTTTGATAAATTTTGGACACAGAAGGACCACCATTCAAGTGGGACTTAAATATTCCATGGAGGGATATATAAAATATTTTAAAATAAATATTGTGGGTATTTAATTTGGAAGCGAGGGTTTACAGATTACAATGCAAGCGGGAGAAGTCGCATATTGCCGTCGTCACGATTGCAGATGACAACATCATGTTCATGTATCACAGGGTACGATTAAATTAATTTACATTTAACCAGTTTAATATGAAGAGACAGTGAAATGTAGACCTTAGTTTATGTGTTTTTGCCCTACACTGTACAAGACGCGAGAACAGTTCGCTGTTTAGGTTTGTACGCTAGCATGGACTCACTAACTTTAACTGCTCTGTTTTGTTTGGGTTTAGGAAATAGAATAAAATTAATTCTATTGCCTATCCTCTCAGGATACCTGGTATCAAGTGGTACAAGTACCCCAGGCACATCGTTTTTCCATTTTTGAAGCATAAACCCCATAAAATCGATGCGAGCTTTGGATCTTCTAATGTTTCTCTATGGCGCGGTTATGTCCGAGTTCCGCTCCCCGTGCAACTGATACTCGACTGCCATTGGCTAGTCTGCGTTCGAGGGGAGGGGCTTACCGATAGGTCAATTAACCCACATTGTTGGCCCTTCTCCCTCAACTAATAAATAAATGAATGTCTCTGCATCATGAAATACATTGAACATCTGGATGTTCTAGGACAGCTGGCCTGAGTGAAGTCATCAGAGTTATATCTAGTTCTCACAGATCCTCACAGACTTTTTATGTAGGGGTTATCGGTTAGTTTGTATGTGTGGTCGTCATATATGCTGCAATAATTATGGATTAATGGGTTAATTTGAGTTTAAAACAATGAGTTAAGTGAGTAACTCAGATATTATCTTGTTGGCTCTGTCGTGGTTGGTTGGTGTCCAAGATGTGACGCTGTTTTTGTTTTGTAGTAAATGAGTGTCTCCAGTACATTAGCATGTTTCCCATGGCTTACTCATTCAAGAAAATGAATCTCTGGATTTTGGCATTTTGAAAGGATAAAAGATCCTGTCCAGGAATTTCTTCAGCATTTATTCCACTATTTTTTTTTTTTTTTTTCGGTTTTATTCCTGAAAAATCAGCACCATATGTTAATTTAAATTAAAGTTTATTTTGTATAGCGCTTTTCACAATACATATCATTTCAGCTCATATACTTTGTAATTTTACTTGAAGTGAATTCGTTTTTGGTTTGCATTAAAAACACATTTCCATTCTCAGATTTTAGCACATTGCTACAGTATGTGGTTGCTAGGAATAGTTGTTAGGATGTTCTGTTATGGATTGTTCTTAGGGTGTTCTGGGTGGTTGCTAAGTGGTTGTTCATTTGCTCAAGTCAAAAGTGCCCACACTAAGTCTCAGAGTTTTTGACCCATTGTATTGTTTTCCAGGCAAAATGGCTTAGTCTGATGACATATAGAAGTGCTAGCACATCTCTCCTCAACAAGACGCGTGGTTTGAGGAATCATTTATGTCTGTAACACAAACATTTCTGGACAGGTTAATTGCTGAAGTGTATAATACTAAGGGTCAGGGGTTTGTTTAGCCATTAAAAGGGTGATTTTTAACATCTGTGAGCAAGTGTAGATCATGTTTGGAGGTATTACATTGCAAAAATGGCAATGTATTCGTCTGTTAATGCAATATTTGTATAAGATCTTAAATATTATATTTGTCTTTTTTGAGCCTAATGCATACATCCAACATCTGCTCTCACTTAAAGCCCACTTTCCAAATGGGTTTGCATAATTCACTGCTGGAGTGGAGTGGGAAAGATGTGAGTGTGTGAGTGGTGGGTGGGTGTGTTACAGCCACATGTGTGTGATAATGTTAAACATGACATTAAAACTGTTAACATCGCAGCAGCCCACTTGGTTAAAACAGAGAGACCGTTTCTGATATCCATCAGAAGATGAACAGAGCAGAGCTCATCATCAGATGGTGTTTACACGGGACAACATCTGCAAATCTGAGCCTTCGCTGGTGAAGCACTTGACTTTACTCAGATTTAGATTCCTTTTTGGCAATCCGACCCAAGTCGAATAAAATGCGAAGAGAAACCTTGGACGATGGAAGTAGGATGTAGTAAAATTGTCTCATTTCACCCCAAAATCATACTTTTTCTTTTGATTTTGGAGTGATGTATGACCTGAAGATGTTCTTCATGGCGTTTAAATCACTCATGTATGGGTGTTGCCATGGGCGACATTAGGGGGGGCAAATTGTTAGTCATGGAATCGCTGATGTCGGCCCCGCTGCAATTGGAGCGCTTAGCCAAGCACTAAATACCCTCAACGTGTTTTTGCAGCGTTGCGCAATGTAACCAATCCCAGACATATCTGTTGATTTCTTGAACGCAATGGCCAATCAGAAACGTTTTGTCAGAATTCACTCACCGCTGAAAGCGCCGCAGTTTTTAAGTGCAGTTTTGCACGCTCTTGAATCATCTCATGACACGATGTAGATAAGAGATTCATTGTGCAGTTTAGAGAGCTTCATTGATTATAACGGAACTTTGTAAGATCGCGAATTCGCGATGAACGAAGATGAGTGACGCTTTTTAGTGATAAAGGGAGCGCGCTTTGCTTAAAGATATATTTTATCAAAAATGTTAACTAATTTAATTTAATTTAACTCACTCTCATGATATTTATTAATATTAATCTCATGATTAATGGTAGAAAACAAATAGTTTTGGTTCCTGTTGACTTCTGTAGCATTTTTATTTATTTTATTATTTATTTATTTATTTTTTCCCTCTTGCCCCCCCTGACTCAAGAGTCAAATGTCGCCCATGGGTGTTGCTTTATGTTGCGTTAGACATTAGAAATTTCAAATCAATGTTTTGGATTCTGTGTTATTCTAAGAACAGAACTGAAGAATAAAAGTTCCAAATGGAACTTTAACATGTTGTGAATGACATCTGCATATTTATGCGGAATTCACTCTCGAAATAGCAGTGATTACCAATGGACGGAACATAAAATATGTTGATTTAATTCTGGAACCGGTCCTGGCCAAACCTCATTATTTATTTATTTATTTTTTCCCTCTTGCCCCCCCTGACTCAAGAGTCAAATGTCGCCCATGGGTGTTGCTTTATGTTGCGTTAGACATTAGAAATTTCAAATCAATGTTTTGGATTCTGTGTTATTCTAAGAACAGAACTGAAGAATAAAAGTTCCAAATGGAACTTTAACATGTTCTCATCGAGCTGTACAGCCTGTTTTGGTTCTAATTTCAACATTTGTTTTCATAATATACATTTTCTGATAAACTCAAAGTTTGACTATTTAATTGAACTGTGTAGAGGGATATTTTCCAGTTTTAAGAAGAACCTCCTTATTCAAAGGACGTGGAAATGTTCTTCTCCAAAATGTCCAGTAATAATAGTTTTTGGATTTGGTGATTGGAAAAGCCATATTCTGGTGTTCCAAAACCACTCTAATTGTGTTTAGCCATGTGTATATGGCATGTCTTCCTGTAGAGGGGCCTCATATTGGCTGATATTATTGCCCATACAGACCTATCATTGGACTTGATGATTCCCCTCAGTGTTTAACAGTTGCTTGTATTGAAACCATCCATTGACTTTCTCCAGACGTCGGTAGACTGTAGGAAAGTGATGACTCATAAAACCATACTCCCATCAGAACACATCAGAACATTGCTCAGGGTTCCAGGTTTGGTGCCACTAACACAAATTATCCATCTTTGTGTGTTGATCTTGGATACAAGAGGTTTTTGAATAGTCGCACTGTTTGTCTTGTGAAACTCTGAGTCATAAGTGATTCGGATCTGGGGTCATTTTTGAGGCTCTTCGTTTTGTGATATTCATTAACTATCATCTCCATTTATCATATACTATTTTAGTTTTTGTGCATCACCTACATGATCGTTTAAAACTTAAGTTTGGTGTTGGTATAATTTTTTATGTTTTTGAAAGAAGTCTCTTATGCTCATCAAGGCTGTATTTATTTGATCAATAATCTAGTAAAACAGTAATATTGTGAAATATTATTACTATTTAAAACGGCTGCTTTCTATTTGAATATATTTTAAAAAGTCATTTATTCCTGTGGTCATAGCTGAATTTTCAGCATCATTACTCCAGTCTTCAGTGTCACATGATCCTTCAGAAATCATTCTAATATACTGATTTGATGCTCAAGAAACATTTCTGATGATTATCAATGTTGAAAACAGTTGTCCTGCTTATTATTTTTGTGGATACATTTGCTTTTCAAGATTGTTTGATGAATAGAAAGGTTAAAGGAACAGTATTTATTTGAAATAGAAACCTTTTGTAACATTATAAATGTCTTTACTGTCACTTTTGATCAATTTAATGCATCCTTGCTAAATAAAACGATTTTTATTTTTTTTAAAAAATTTTCAATGAATTCTTACTGGCAGTATTTTACAATTCGGACCTGATTGGCATGTTGTCAACTTATATTTGCAGTTAGCTGCATATAATATGCCTTAATAGTGGGGCATGTTGTCACACTATAACATAAATTATAATTAATAAATTGTATAAAATGACAACGTATCACACACATGTGATGAATTGCCCCAACAAAAATGTGGCCACCAACAATTTACAAAAAATACCTTGTCTTTAAAACACTTTCCATGTTTCTGGTTTCCACTTCTACATGTGACAACTAACCCCGGGGTCACATGACCTCATGCAGCATCTTCAGGACAGTTAGTATTTGAAAGGAGCACATTAGGAAGAGCAAAGACATTATAAAACCTTTCAGGCAGGAAATAGAGGCTGTCTTTGGAAGCAGAGGAGTCGTGTGTGTGTTTGAGGTGATATGGGAGTCCTGAGCCATAAAGGAAGGGGTCCTAGGAAGGGGTAGAAACCTTAAACTCACAGCATTTGAAGAAGGTTTGTGTGAATCACACTGACTGCTGGTCCACAAATGAGAAAGAAACTGACAGAAATACATGTAGACTTTGTAATCAGAATCCAAACGTAACGAGCATGGAATGGTAATTAAAACAAATAAAAATTCATATCATAACATTCCGCACATGGATATCATTCAAATGAACAAAACACTAAGTATGTACTTCAGAAATTTGATGGCACTAATCTGGAAAACTTTGGCAAATCAAGCATTTATTTATTTGTTTGTATCTTTGTTAGTTCGTGTTTTATTTTTATTTATTTATTGTTTTATATATAGTTTTTTTTTTGTTTATTGTTTAATTTTATTTGGTTGTTTGCTTAGTTATTGCATATAGTTTTATTTATTTACTGTTTTAGTTTTATTTATTGTTTTATTTTAGAATAAAAATCCAGAAATAAACACGTGGGAGGTTTTTTTTTTTAAGAATACTGTTCTGAAATATATATATATTTAATTCCCCACCAGAGTAAGTGCTTGCTTATTTTTTTGTTGGCCTTTTAACATTTTCGTCATACTCAGCAAATTGTCAGATTCAGCAATCCGAGAAGGCATTTGGACTCCTTACATCTTTCCTTTCCCTTTCAGTTTTTCCTTCAGGGAGCTCTAGGAAAAGTTAGATGCAGAAGAAAGCATTGTGAATACTGATCCAGTCACTAATCCAGCAGATCCATTGTATGGATCTTCCATTGTACTTTATAAATATTTGACAATTTTAGGGCTGTTATTTGTCCCTGTTTCTCCAGCTGTTATTCATATGGAGGAATTACATGATCATCTGTAGCTGTTCTCAAGATGTCACAATCTACCGAAAGTTCATAAAACAGCACACTGAACAAGCAGTGGGATACTTAGAAACAGCCCCGTTCCCATCCTTGGCTAATTGGCGCTGGGCTTGTCTGGCTTTGATTTTTATGACCCTTAAACTCTGTTCAAGTGTTTAAATCACTGTCACATGCAAGACAGCAGCCTGAACCTGTTACACAACACTTCAGTCCAATGGCAGCACTGGATCTTTACTACATTTGCACATTTTCTGAAGAAAACATGAGCCTGTAAAAACTCATTCATTTTCTCCATAGGGAAATTGATTTTTAACAGTAACTGATAAACCTTAAAAAACAGATCTACTGTGAGGCTGTTAATTGATTGCATATCCTTTCTATGCTATATGTTCACATTAATTCAACTTATTTTTAAAATAATCGTTTAATAGTGGAATTGTGGTGGAAAAACTACATTACCCATGATGCTGTACAGAAAACTCCACCAATCAGAGTCGCAGAGAACAAATTGCGCCAAAAGATATCTTTAGCCCCGCCCACTCCCATGAAGCACCGCAAATGACGTAATCAAGTAAGTCAATTTAAAATATACTGTTTCTGTAGATCCAATCAGCAACCTTTTAATTAATAGTTTTCTGTTTCTCCATCATTTTTAATTTGATTCGCAAAGCTTCATGGCATTGTCGTTCTTTCCCTCATTAAAGCCGTTAAGTACACAGTCTTGTACTTTTGTCTTTTTGTTTGATTTTCATATGCTTTTTTGCTTCAGATAAAAGTTTTGTAATGCTATGATTCACCTCGTAGCTGGTTGGTTTGGTTCATGACTTCTAAAGCGTTAATGAAGGCGTTTTTAAAATCCCTATAGACCAATTTAGAGTAGACGTCACAGTTACGTCACTTGCAGCTGCGCGCGCATAGTGGTTGCAGAAAAACACTGGGAACAAGTGGAGATAAATGGGTAAAATCCATGGAATAAAAGAAAAAAATATTTTGTGCCTTTTGATGTCAAGATCGGAATGCAAATCATTTTTATAGAATACTGTCGTCAAAGACGCCATTTGAAGCTAAACGCAGACGTTTAAAATGGACATACTAAGGATGAAAACTGTTATGATTACTCTACTTTTAAAGCATAATATTCACATATGCTGTTCATAGGGGACATATTGTATTAGCCCTACAGTTACAGCATGAAATATTATTTAATGTTAAACCCTACTATTAACATTTTTACATAACATTTATTTTATCTCACAATTCTGACTTTTTTCTCGCAAATGCAAGTTTATATCTCCTAATTCGGACTTTATAACTCGACTTAACTCAAAAATCTCGGAATTGCGAGAATCAAGTCAGAATTTTGAAATATAAAATCAAATTGACCTTTTTTTTTATTCTTTTATTCCATGGCTCCATAGACTGCCGCTTGAAAACCGTAATTTTCTGCCTCCAGATAGGCTCCGCCCACAACAAACGTCATCCTTGTTTCAGATCTGTAAGACTATC
>NW_015641017.1:223532-227649 GCF_001515625.1 Sinocyclocheilus rhinocerous
AAACGTCATCCCTGTTTCGGATCTGTAAGACTATCCCACTCTCTAACGTCAATTTCGTTGAATAACAGTGCTTATCGCTGGGTGACGAGCTCTTGTAATATGCGGAGAACATTTTGAAAATGACATCTAATCAATATAATTTATAATCTTTTTAAACCTAACTATTTTGTACCCTATCCGTGAAATTCTCTAGCCATAAAGGCTATCTCGCCTGGGTTTGATGCGCGCGCATCCTGAATGTTTACAAACCTATAATAGGTCTATAGGAAAAATAAATGGGAATAAGTGGGCGGGCACTAATGCACTCTATTTGTTTGACTGATTAGGTGAGTCTTAAAGAGACAGTTCACCCAAAAATGAAAAGCCATTAGTTACTCACCCTAATGTACTTTCAAACCATATCTGTGCAACACAAAATATATATATATTTTTTTTAAATATTTTTTAAAAACTGTGTTTTGTTGTCCATATAACGAAAGTCAAAGGGATGCAGTTTTGTTTTGGACCCCACTGACTTTCATTGTATAGACAAAAACAGCGTTTTCTTTTCTCTTCTGCAGTTAACTTAAGTCTTACAGGTTTGGAACGACATGAGGTGTGAGTAAATGATGACACAGTTTCATTTTGTGTGTTAAATATCCCTTAAACATGGAGAATCTTTTGAAAATCTTCCCCACAATCCACTTTGGTACACGCAGCTCGCAAGCCAAGTTCAAGCTGTGGAACGAGGCTGTTTAAGACAGTTAAACACTCTTTGCTCGTCCTGAGGTGTTGACAGTCTTCTGGGTCAGAGAACATGAGATCTGGAGCGATGCTGGACTGACCTACTTCCACACGCGCTCGTGATGAATGCCGGAGATGGAAACGGATCCCGAAGTCTCTGGTTCTCCAAACTTTTTTTCTCCTGCTGGCATAACTGAAACCCATCTGCTTCGGCATCCCACATCTGTCTAAACAAACACGATACGACTGAATGTTTGAGTGCAAGAGATGTGTGAGGATAAACTCTGGCCTGGATAGTCATGGCATACAGTGTAATAACGTCCATGAGCCAAGAGGCTGGTTTTGCTTTGGTGTGTTGAAACAGAAGCATCACGGGAAAGTTAAACCCATGCGTCTAAAGGTTCGTATGACAGTCAGCGTTTGCATGTGTTGGTACGAGACGCGTCTGCATGCTTGAACATCAGTCAGTGTGCTTGGTTCATTAGTGGACTAATATCCCTGTAGGCATGTGCACCAGCCAAACCTGCTCTTAAAGGCCATTTTGGCTCCATATTTCCATGGAAACTAACTCAAAGTTATGCGCTTTCAATTTCAATGCGCTGGTGTGCGGTTTCACTTTATAAAAATGATTCCTATGTGGTCCTGTATTGTTTTTGTTGCCTCTCTGCTCTGTTTGACTGAGTGTTTGTGGTTTGACTCATCACAGTTTGGCTGCATTATGCCGTTTGGATTCGTCTGTCTCGTATAAATATGTTTGTTGTGATGCCAGAACTCAAACAGTCTTATATGAAACTAGACCTTTTTAAAGTTCAGCTGCTCACAGTATTGTAATTAGTATAATTGCACTGAGGTAGTCATACTGTAGTGATACAGAAATCTAAATTAATGCTTTTTTTGGCTGCATATATTATATATACATACATACTATATATGGGTAGTTGACAAATATACCGTAAATGTGTCCTATGGTGTGACAGCAAAAATTTTGAAAAAAAAAACTAACAATGAAGATAAATCTCTCTTATGCTATTTGTATATTATTAAAGGGGTCATATGATGCGATTTCAAGTTTTCCTTTCTCTTTGGAGTGTTACAAGCTGATTGTGCATAGATAAGATCCCTGAAGTTGCAAAGACTAAAGTCTCAAAACCAAAGAGATATTCTTTATCAAAGTTAAGACACAATTATTAACAAGAAATTAATTATTAATAATGATTCATTATTGTTTTCTAAATTTTGCTGTTACACCATAGGACACATGTACGGTATATTATGTCAACAACCCATATATTTTTGTAGCTATATATTATATATACATACACACACACACACACACACATTACATATTAACATAATAATATATAATAATATAATATAATGTTCATAAAATATTACAATTCATTATTTATTAATTATAAGTATTGATTTTAATAATTATAATATAATGTTCATAAAATATTATAATTTATTATTGATTAATTATAAATATTATTTTAATTATAATACAATTATTATATAATATAATATAATACAGTATAATATAATGTAATATATTTTTCATAAAATATTACAATTTATTATTGCTTAATTGTAAATATTGATTTTCATAATTATAATAGAATTATTATATTATATAATACAGTATAATACAATGTAATATAATGTTCATTAAATTTTACAATTTAACATTGATTAATTATAAACATTGCATTTAATAATTCCAATATAATTATTATATTGTACTGTATTATATTATATTATATTCTACAGTATTTAGTGCTGTTAAACGAGTAATCACAACTAATCGCATACAAAATAAAAGTTTTTGTTTACATAATATATGTGTGTGTACTGTGTATATTTATTATGTATATATAAATACACACACATGCAGTATATATTTTGAAAAAATTTACATGCATTTACATGTCTATATTTATATTCATATAATTTATATTATAAAAAAAATAATATTTAAAATATTTAAAAAAAATTCTGAAATATATACATGCATGTGTGTGTATTTATATATACATAATAAATATACACAGTACACACTCATATATTATGCAAACAAAAACTTTTATTTTGGATGCAATTAATTGCGATTACTCGTTTAACAGCACTAATTATATAATATTATACATTTACAAGCTTCTGCAGTATTTGCATCAAAAATGTGCTTATGCTGTCTTAATTTTCTTAATGTGTTGTATTTATTTATTTATTTATTTGATGCAATGACAACATATATTTTTAGGTGTGACGTAAAAGGGATAGTTCACCCAAAAATAAAACTTTTTTTTGTGTTGTTGATTATATGATTAAACTCACTGGGCTCCAATGTTGTCAAAATATTTTTTGTGTCCACAGAAAGTCATAGAAGTTTGCAAGGAAATGAGGGCAAGTAAATGATGACAGAATTGTTAATTTTCATGTGAACTGACGCTTTAAGCAGGCAAATCTTTTTGGTGCCGCTGTAACTCAGCATAGTTTTGGTTTGCAGACTCTCATGCTGAGGCTTTAAACATTAGTTCTGGTTAATGTGTTGTTTCTGCGCACCGCTGTACCTCAGGAACTACTTGGCTTCTCTCTCTCAGTCTGAGCTCCTCCTCGTTATTCCCCCCATGATCCCGCTGTGTGGAGTCCAGATGTGCAGGTCTGTGGAGCATTCTTGAGCGAGAGGGGTTCAGGCCGGGCTCGAGGAGCTCCACTGAGGGGGAGGGAGCGCAGATTCCATTAAAGGGTCAGATGTGTGGCAAAACAAGGCAGACCTCATCCCTCTTAACTGGGCTTGTTGGTCTTTTCAATAACCAGAGCGGCGATGACTGTCTGCAATGAGGACATTAACCAGACCTGTTTCACAAACTGAACGTGCTACTCGTGTGACTGTAAGTGAAAGCCATGGCGGGACGCCCAACACATCACTCATTGCCCTGCCTGCAGGTCCAGGATTGGAGAAGCATGCTTGGAGGGACTTTTTTTTTTTTTTAATTCAATTTGCATTTTTTATTTTAGTTTATTTTTTTATTATTTAGTTTTCAGTAGTTGTTGTCTATAATATTAATAATAATAATATTTTTTTTGTTATTTTTTTCATTGGATTTCAGTAGTTTTCTCTCTATTATTATTATTATTATTATTGAGTTTTTTTTTAAAAATTTTTTGGTTTTCAGTAGTTGTTCAAAAAAAATTTGAGTTTCCGCCAAAATCAGTATTGTATCTGGTCAGTATTGAAAAGTCCATTTTTAATTTTACGCAAAATGCGATATCCGCCGAGTTATTCTGTCATGTTTTCTCCCTTTCTTTCCAAACCGCGACAAACGCCAGTCTCCCTTTTCTGCAGAATGCCATATATCCGCTCAACCAATCACAGCGCACCATTCCACGCACT
>NW_015641017.1:228818-232618 GCF_001515625.1 Sinocyclocheilus rhinocerous
CCAAAGCGCGACAAACACCAGTCTCCCTTTTCTGCAGAATGCCATATATCCGCTCAACCAATCACAGCGCACCATTCCACGCACTCTAGACAGTAATGGTGGCGCTTTGAATACACCCGGCTTCCTAGTTTTCCTCATCTATTTTGTACTTTGTGATCAACAAAAAAATTAGGGCTGCACGATAAATCGCATGTAATTATCATGCGCATCTCGTTAGTAAAGCCGGTTCTGTGATTAATAGTAAATCTCCAAAACACTGGTTGGATTTTTATCATTATACTGTGGTTGTGTACACACACTGCCAACACACATTTCAGTTCAAACAACTTGTAAAAGTGCCATGGATCACTGCTATATCACGTTCTGACAACTAATTGACTTTTAATCAATTTAATGCATCCTTGCTGAATAAAAGTTTTATTTTTTTCCTCTAACAAATGAAAATAAATAAAATCTTACTTCAGATTGACAGATTCCTTGTGGCTGTGATTGTGAGTAAAGGTCAAAGATATCGCCCCATGCTGGTTTGGGTGTAACATCACATCCTGAATGGTTAAGAAATGACGTGGACATCATGCATTACAATAGTAACAGGTGTAACTATAGGTAGGCATCATAACAGGGGTTCAATTGTATTACAAGAACATATATAAGGTGTATTACGTGGCATTATAATCATTTACCGCCATAATGCATAATATTAAAAGTTTTTCAATTAGCATAATCCATATCCTCTCATGTTTTATCATGTGTGTTACCCAAACAATGTGTTAAAACTGCATTTCTGGTGTTGTTACACTCACAAAACATGTTTTTAGGGACTAAGTCATGTCGCAAGTAGTTGGGAATTTGGTCTAATTGATTCAACATGCTTGCTAGTAGTCACACGGCTACGAGGGGGGCCGCGTAACACGACACCGCCGTGTCTAGATGTTTTCAGCTCGGGAAATTTAAAGGGGTCATATGATGCCCATTTTCCACAAGTTGATATGATTCTTTAGGGTCTGTTGTGAATAAGGCTAAAGTGAAACATTTTCGTTTTGGAGTAACTTTTTTGAGGACTAATAGACTTAACAGATGTTATATAGTTAGAGTTGACTCGTGCCCTAAATACAAGAGCATTTCACGATCGGTTTGTATGCAGGAAAATCCATATGATGTTCATACGTGTGTATGTGTTTCCAGTCTCCTCCCTGCTCTGATCTGTGCACTTCCTGTGTTTCCTGCTGGGGGTGAAAGGCCCGTGTCGGTTTGTCCATCTGCAGAGCTGGGGGCCCCTCTGTCGTCTGGGTCCCGCGTCGTGTCAACGGCTGCAGGCGGTGCTGGTGTGTGGAGCGTCTCTGTGCTGGACTGATAACGTGGGTGTGGGGCTGTGGAGCATCATCAACATACACAAACACACATTACAAACGTGAGAAGAACAGCTATGTGGCAAATACACCAAACACGTGAAGTAATGCGCATATAGTTTAGGGATGTGAATCGTATGAATTGAATCAATTATAGTTCCTATTAGGTGCATTAATTATTCTTTTAGGTCTTTTTTGGCCTTTTTCATATATCCTGAACTATATATCAGAAAGAGCTTTATTGCAAGGTATGTTTACCAGTGTTGGGGAAAGTTACTTTTAAAAGTAATGCATTACAATATTGCATTACTCCCTAAAAAAGTTACTTAATTACTTTTTATGGAAAGTAATGCGTTACAATATTGCATTACTCCCTAAAAAAGTTACTTATTTACTTTTTATGGAAAGCAATGCGTTACAATATTGCATTACTCCCTAAAAAAGTCACTTAGTTACTTTTTATGGAAAGTAATGCGTTACAATATTGCATTACTCCCTAAAAAAGTTACTTAGTTACTTTTTATGGAAAGTAATGTACTAATGAGTTGCTTTTTAAATTTGGGCAGGGCTTGTGTAACCCCTCTCTCCCGGGTCCTCTCCGCCACACCTCGTTCTCGCTCTGAGTGGGTCTCGAACCCGGGTCTCCGGCATGGGAGGCGGACGCACTAACAAGGAGGCTAAATGGCTGCAGCCACTAGCGGCCGTCGCTCGTGCGTCTCTTGAGATCAGGGGAGTGAGGTTTACTTGCACAGCACCTACTCGCTGGCCTCCGTTACACTCACCCCCCAATCCTCACTCCCATCCGGGTCGGCATCAATGTAACCCCTCTCTCCCGGGTCCTCTCCGCCACACCTCGTTCTCGCTCCGAGTGGGTCTCCGGCATGGGAGGCGGACGCACTAACAAGGAGGCTAAATGGCTGCAGCCACTAGCGTCAGTCGCTAGTGCGTCTCTTGAGATCAGGGGAGTGAGGTTTACTTGCACAGCACCTACTCGCTGGCCTCCGTTACACTTGCTTATTTGTTTTTAATTGAAAAAAGTTATTCTTTTACAAATGTAAAAACCCTTTTCACAACAAAAGTGAAATGAATACACCTCAGGCTGAAGGAAATGTAAAGTCATGTCTGTTCAGTAGAGGGCGCAGCTCAAACAAATTGATTACGTAACTGATTACGTAAAAAAATCGGGTTACGTAACTCTACGTTACTTGTAACGCGTTACCCCCAACACTGATGTTTACACATACAAGGAATTTGTTTTGATGACAGAAGCTTCCACAGCGCAACAGAATGACAGTGACAAGATACAGATAATAAAAAGAATAAAAAAGAACAAGTTAATATTACACAATACTTAACGAACAAACCAATGTGGTAGCATTTCATTCATTCATTTTTATACAGTACTACTGAACTTCTGTTAATTCACTCGTTAGAGTCATTTATTTGGGAATTGGACCACACTGGTTGTGTTGTGCTGAATGTATTTGATTCTCTAAAAAGAAGCAACTCATTAGATTGCGAATCAGACTGCACTAGTTTCGTAGTACTAAATGTTTTTGATTCATGAAAAAGAACCAGCTCATTAGAGTCATTTGATTGAGAATTGGACTGCACTAATTACGCTGTAGTGAGTGGTTTTGATTCACTAGAAAGAATCAGGTCATTCAAGTCATTTGTTCAGGAATCAGACTACGCTTGTTGTACAGTATGTTTTTGATTCTTTAAAAAGAAACAGATCATTAGAATCATTTGATTGAGAATTGGACTACACTTTTTGAGGTGTACTGAATGTTTTTGATTCACTAAAAAGAACTGACTCATTAACTGAGTCAACTGAGTCATTTGTTCAGGAAACAGACTACACTGGTGTTGTGCTGTACTGAATGATTCTGATTCACTAAAAGAACCGGCCCATTCAAACCGACTCATTGGAATCATTTGTTCAGGAATCAGACTACACTGTTTGCACAGTTCATAAGAGTCATTCATTCTGTAATCAGCATGAAAACGCAGTGGTAGACAGTAACGGAGCAGTTTTACTTTACTGTACTTAAGTACATTTTTCAAGTATCTGTACTTTACTGGAGTAGTTTTATTTTGAGTAACTTTTACTTTTACTTCACTACATTCCAAAGCATAAGATCGCACTTTTTACTTCACTACATTTCATAAAACATATCATTACTCCTTATAATATATCACGTGCTCCGACACGCAGAAGCGGTGTCTGATTCAAGAACGAACTGATTCTTTTCAATGAACCTTTTAAATCAGTTCGCAGCACAGACTAAATAAAATAACTCATGCACGTACATATTCCCCGCTGCCGTAACATTAACAGTTTTATTAAAATGCTACGCATTTAGCCCTATGTGACGTCTGTTTTCATATTGTTTATCAACAGTATACATTTTTATATTGTTTGGATTAACTAGCGGAGTAGACAGACAG
>NW_015641017.1:232916-243748 GCF_001515625.1 Sinocyclocheilus rhinocerous
ATGTGCTAATATAAAATTTAATTAAGTAGCCTATATAAAATTGCAAAATAAATCTATCTATCAGTACTTTTTTACTTAAGTACATAAAAAATCAAGTACTTTTGTACTTTCACTTGAGTAAAATTGAAAAAGGAGTACTTTTACTTTTACTGGAGTAATATTTTATTATACGTATCTGTACTTTTACTCAAGTACTTGATTTGTGTACTTCGCCCACCACTGGTGGGAAGTGATGCCCTCTGGGGGCATTTGGCCAGGGGTGTTTTTACACCAGACAAGGTTTGAGAAGAAAAAAATCATTATGAAAATATAATTATATTTTCCTTAAAATGTTCTTCCTAACTTCAGGCCTTATTCTCATGTCATATATAACTGTGATGTTCTGCAAAACAACAAGCTTTAAAACACTTTTTTCTTACAAGCTTCACGGTGAACATTACTACATCACTCTCTACATCACTATTTTGGGAAAATCCCAGGTATTTTGAGCAGTAGGATTATAAAAAATATGTGCCAATATAAAATTAAATTAAGTAGCCTATATAAAATTGCAAAATAAATCCATCTATCAGTACTTTTTTACTTAAGTACATAAAAAATCGAGTACTTTTGTACTTTCACTCAAGTAAAATTGAAAAAGGAGTACTAGTACTTTTACTGGAGTAATATTTTATTATACGTATCTGTACTTTTACTCAAGTACTTGATTTGTGTACTTCGTCCACCACTGGAAAAACGGTTCTTGGTTCCTAGGCTTACTGCTTTTGATTCAGTAGAATTTTAAGTAAACACAGTAGCTTCTGAATCTATGTTTCCATGTGAGTGTGTAAGTTCTGTTGTGCTTTGTGTCGTGCTCTAGATGCCCCAGCGGTGAAAGGGTTAATGACAGTCACGTGCGAGAAATCCCAGAGGTCCCAGTGTCAATAATTCAGAAGCATCTGTATCATTTTACAAGCCCATGCTTTGAAACACACAAGCAGCGGCTTATTGTGACAGGAAGTTTCCGGAATGCTTTGTGCCGCATCTGCCGCTCTCCCGAGTGTTTTCCCATACTTATCCCACGCATCCATGTTCAGGCCAGGAACAGAAACCTCAGGACCCGGAGTGACAGGAAGAGGGCGTAATGCTGGGGAGCACTGAGGGGTGTGACAATGGAAATATTATAACTCTGATGATGCTTCAGCAGGGAGGTTTATTTGAGGCACAGAATCATAAAGCCAGAGGTATTTAGCAGCGGAAGTGTCAGAAACAGAGACATGCTTGTTCCTCCTACCAGTCCCAGACTTCTCTGTGTTTCTCTCTAACAGTAGTTGTTCTATCAGAGGTCAGCTGTGTTGAGGAGGTGGGATGGACTGCTCCTGAATCTTCCTGTCTTGGATTGTTTTTAACCCTATGAAGTCTACTGTATCATATTTGAACATGAAATTGAATTTCAACATGACTTTCTCATGTCATCTGATTAATAGTTGATACTTTTTTAACAAGCAAAAGGCCTTTTTAGTATTATTCTTAAAACATCTTTTGAAATCTTTACTGATTTTTATAAAGTAAACATGAGAATAACTTACATCTTTTATAATACTTACTGGACTGAAGCAACTTAGGTTTACTTGATTTTCCATACATCTTTTTTTTTTTCCCAAAAAAATCATGTGAAAAAAAAAATGCATCAAATATTTTAAATATTACACTTTTGAGGGACATTTATTTGTTCATCTCTTAGCCAATATTGTTTTGCATTGCATTGTAAATAATCTGTACTACTGTTATAAAGATCTGATATAATACTGTAACACTGATATAAAGATTGATTTACAATCAGAATGTCATCTTTTTGTCCATATAAATATGAGCAACTGCAGTTTTGGGCCTTTGAATAAAACTTAGGTGTTATTTTCCTCAAAACAGCTTTTATTTATTTATATATATATATATATATATATATATATATATATTATTTATTTGTCTAAAAGTTTAATAAACTGTTACAATTAAAACAAAAAGATTTGTCTGATTATTATATCATATTTCAGGCTTTAAAGGGATCATATTATACTAATGAGGAATTTTAACCATTTATACATCCACAATATACCCTTATAAACCTTTATACTTCCAGAAATATATAAACCTTTATACTTCCCTATAATATATAAAATGACAGTCTAAGCCAAGGCACTTCATCTGATCCAATGTTAAAAAGCATTTATTTTAGTTTTGCTCTCCACATATAATCACTAAATTGCACTAAAGCGCACAATGTTTCTTTTGGGGTTTCTAAAGTACTTCTTGTCTGAACATCCTCTGTCTGTCATGTGTCTTAGAAGTGTTTCATTCTTGAAGTTCTGATATAGTAGCATATAAGCATATATGTTTTCAGACATATCAGTTTTGGAAATGCTGTAATCTGTTCTTCCTACAAACAATGTGTGCGTTTGTCTCCAGCCAGTCAGATCAACTTTCATACGGCTGTCAGTCAAACGACTCTCATCCCAACAAACAGGTCAAGCCACAGCAAACACAGACAGAGACACAGACATTAACCATTTGTCTGGAAACTGATCCTCCAAGCTCTTAAAACGGTTTTTCACAAAACTGTATAATTTGCATTTTCAAGCATAATAGATTGCATGCCTGACTGTGCCGTTATAACAGTTTCATTCACGAAACGCTTTAATCGCTTTTATCCGAAACAATCTTATTGTCTTTAAAAAAAAAAAAAAAAAAATACACATACTGTAATATGTGAAATGTGAATGAAACATTATCTCAATGAGTTTTTTTTTTTTTTACATAACTAACCCTTAAAATGTATAACACACACACACACATATTGTTTGTGTTTTTGCCGTCACTCTTAATAGACTCCCCTAATGGACCTTAACCTTTGACCTTCACTGTAATTACTACCTCTTATGAATAAAAAAACCTCTTTGCATAGTGAATGTTCCTTGGCTTTTAATTATGTTTTCTCTTTTTGTATTATGTGCTGCTACCTTCCTTTTAGTTTATTAAATAGTTCAATCGTCTCTGCTCTGGATGCATATAGGACGTGTCCATTCGATTTGGTCAGATGCCGAATGAATTTGAACCTTCATATTAAGCTATAAAACTAAAAGAAGGATTGCAATGCAATGGCTTGTTTAATTGTGACTTTTACAACCATTGAACTGGATTCTTATTCTTATTCTTCCATTAAACCATGTCCTCCATGGTTTTAGGGTGCGATAAGTGGTTTTCAGGGTGTTTATTTCCTTTGTTTTTTGGAGTTATGAACAGAAAGGTAAGAATTTCAAAAAGAAATAAAAAAATATGAGCACTAGTAATTGTGATGCATGAGCATACACCACCAGATATGCGGGAGTATGCCATCTTGTAACCTGTGAAAAAATGATTTTGGTTTCTTTCTGTGGTGGCGTGATGAGTATTTTTGCTCATGTTTGAGAGTTTCTCCTCTGGCAGGCTGATAATGCTTCACGTGCTGCTGTTATTCACACATCCAGCATCTTTCTGTTCTTCTGCTGGCCTTGCTGTCAGTTTTTCACATTGTCAAACAGCGTCCTTCGTGTTATTGTGTATTTTTCCACTCTCCGTCTTGGATGAATGGCAGATTTCCTGGCTTGGTTCTTGTTATTGGTTGGTCGTGGCATTTGTAACCTTCCATTACACATTTTTATGAGGAAAACTTGTGTATTCAGATCACAATGGTGGAATTCATTGTAAAAGTAAGCCTGTCATTATGTGTTCAACAATATAGCTCACAAATGCATTTCATTTTGTGTTCATTATCATGATTTCTGAGTTGTTTAAGCAGTGGACTGTTAACCAGGATGGTTGATGGCTGATATAACAGCGATTTTATGCAAATAACATTTATTTACATTTACAATTATTCATAGCATATGATCCTTATTCAAAATTAATACAAGCATGTGTAATAAATAAGATATTATTTAATTAATTATTTTTAAATGAACACTCAACACAAATTTACCTGGAATTCATTCATTAACTTTGATGAATTCTAGGTGCAATTAACACTTTTAATCAGCCAATCAAATAATGGTCATCTGCTAAATGAATCATTGTATATACAGAGCTGGGTAGATTACTTATTGTTAGGGTAGATTACATTTACATTTAGTCATTTAGCAGACGCTTTTATCCAAAGCGACTTACAAATGAGGACAATAAAAGCAGTCAAAACTAACAAAAGAGCAACAATATATAAGTGCAATATATATTATATATTATACACACACACATATACATACGCACACAAAGAAAAACAAGTAGATAGAATAGAAAAAATAGAAAGCTAGTGTTTTTTTTGTGTGCTTTTTTAAATAAAGAAAAAAAGAAAATAAATATAGATAAAGTAGAATTAAAATAGAATAGAAAGTGTTAAGAGTTAGAGGGTCAAATAAAGGTGGAACAGATGTGTTTTTAGTCGTTTCTTGAAGATGGGTAAAGCTGGACACACTTTCCTGTTTATCACAACAAATGGCCAAGCAAAGTGCACGACACTGACAAGGTACGCGATACAGTACGAGACCAAATGCGATTTCAAATTGTAATCCATTACTGATCCCAAATTACATGACAAAAATTATACTTAGTAATGTAATCCATTACATTACATCTACTTTTAGATTACTTTTGATCTCATTTTTCATATTGATTTAAATAGGATAATCTTACCATATGTACCATATTGACAAAAATACAAAGAGTAAGAAAATATATTCCATTTGTTGCTATCAACAACTAGGGTTGTGACGGTGAGGAAATTTTCCCACCGGTTAATCGAAATTGCCGCAATACGGCGTCAAGCAATTGTTCGTTTGAGTTTTCCCTCTTTTCCTCGGATTTCTTGGCTTTCAAAAAGCGCAGTGCGCATTTTACTTTCACTTTCAAATTAGCAGCAATTCGGCATTGATTCAATTCAAGCAACAACAACGTCAAACTCCTTGTCAGTCAGCTCGACTCACTCTCCTCACGTGATAAATAAAATCTGACTCCTGCTCCGTGGTGCAGTCGTTCGCGCATGGTTCGGCACGCTGCATTGAGCGTTTAGTTCAGTGTCTGTCCTCTAACTGAACTAGGCTAAATGATTTTTGTTACTATAAAAAAATCAAAACGACGGTGGGCAAATGACATAACCGGTGTTGCGGCTTAACACCGGTATAACCGAAAACACCATCTATCGCAGCAAGCCTATCAACAACATGAAGTGCATTAAACATTATATTGCGTCAAGGTTTCCCAAACTGGGTTTGTAAAGGAACTGCAGGGGGATTACGAGTTTAATGAAAAGCTAATAATTAATTAAATCATGAAAATGTTTAATGTTTTTAAATGTAATCTAATTACAAGTACTTAATTTTTGGAATCTGATTACGTAATCGAGATTACATGTAATCATTTACTACCCAGATCTCTCTGTGTGTGTGTGTGTGTGTATACTGTATATATAAGTTCTTAAATCAGGGCACAAAGTCTTAAATTCATAGTCACAGCAATAATATTACATACACTGCAAAAAAATGAATATCTTCCTCAGTGATGCAAAATGAAAAAATTAAGTCTTGTTTTTCTGAGAAATTGAACAAAATTGAGTTTATGCTTAAAACAAGAACAAATTGGGGCATGAAAACTTCCTTCCACTTTAAATTAAGTGTATTTTTCTGACCTTATTGGCAAATAAACTCTCTTCGTTTTGATCAATTTGAAATGAACCTGCAGTAACCTCTCTCTTTCTCTCTGAAATTATGGATGGAAGACATGGGCTAAAACTGAAATACTGTGAAAAACAAAGAGTTATTTCAACCTAAGATTTAGCTGTAGGTTTATTCGTATCTTAAAGTGTCTTTATTTTTTTCTATCACAGGAGGTTCAGCCCTCATCGGAGTCCTCGACCCAGGACCCGTCTGAGCTTCTGCCGAGGCTGTGTCACCTGGTGCGGTCCGAGACGGGTTACGGCTTTAATCTCCACAGCGAGAGGTCCAGACCGGGTCAGTACATTCGAGCTCTGGACCCTGGCTCGCCCGCTGACCGCGCAGGACTCAAACCTCAGGACAGACTCATAGAGGTGAGATCTGATTCTGATTCTGCTGAAACCATTGTTCAGCTCTGTCTTTATAACAGATCTCTATCATATTTCTATAATTTCCCCTGAGGGAAACCACACACATGTGCATCAGTATACACTGTGATGATGCCAGATATACACCCACACTTTCTAAATTCACTTGTGCATTCACACTCACACACAGCCCATCCATCACATTCAGATGCATGTGGGCGGCTGGTGATATGATGACTCGCGCAAAATATTTCTGTGCTTGAGAGAATGAGTCAAGCAAAATAACATACTGTTGAAATGTACATTTGTGATCGGCAGAGCCGAGTACATCCTGCATTATCACAGAAGTAAATAACATGTTCTCATAATAACCTCCGGTAACTCATGAACTTGTGTGGTTTAGTTGGACTGAGTGTGGATTTAACACATTACCTCAATCTAATCAATGCAATGTGCAAATGATGAACCATTATGAAAAGTGCAAGTTTGTAGTTGAGGAAAAACTGAATATGCTGATGGAAAGAAGAAAAACTATGCTCACCACCAGACATTTCAGTAGTCATTGCAATAATAAATAGGTGAATCTTATGAAACCCTGATATAATATGAGTTTCAACAAAATCACAAGAAAAGATAATGCAGCCTATTTGTAGCTTATTTATTATATATATTATATTATATATATTATGACAGTATTTGCATAACATTTGAGCACATTGTGAAAAATCTAGAAAACTAAAAAGATTTTTATATTAAAATCTGCTAATATATGTATGCATTTTTAAAATTTAAATAAATTGTAAAAATTTAAAAATTTAATTAAAATTTAAATCAGCATAATTTATCAATGTATATATATATAATTGTATGCATATATATATATATATATATATATATAAATCTGCATTTTTTTTTAACTTAAAAAAATTAGTTCTGTTAATCAGCATTTTAATTGAATTAGTTTTTTTTTATTCTAGTTTTATACAAGTATTATGCAAGATTTTTATTACAATTAGCATAAAGCCAGAATGGTTTTTTAAATTTTTTTATATGTATTTATTTTAAAAAGTATTGTTTAACCTTTTGATTTAAATACTTAACGATCATCATTGAGAATAATGGGAATTATGAAAAAGTAAAGCAAGTCTTTCCATAATTTTCATGCAAACATTGTCACAATGCAAAAAAATCTGAATGGCCCTTTAAAAAAGCCTTTATTTTATATAATTTGTTATTTCTTTAATTTGATTTTGAGGTGAAATATGGCCCTGACAGCATGATCTTGACCAGTTTTGTGAGTCACCAGTTCAGAGAAACTTTCTCCCCCATTGCTCTCCACCGTCAGCAGGGTTTAAATTGGGCCTGGACCGTCCGGGGCTCCATCCGGGGCTCCATTAACGCCATACAAGTAACATTAAAGCCTCAGTAACCAAAAATAACTATGTAAACATCAAAACGCAAGTATTATTCTGATTTTATTACATTTAGAGTAAGTGGCGAATAGTGGATCTAGCTACTGCATATAATGCATCTATTGACGGAATAAGGTTGCGCTGCTGAGGCGAGGCTAACGCAGTCTCTCCAGGAGAAATCAAAACGCGCAACACTAAGAAACTGAGCATCCTGACGTAAAAATTCAAAAAGGAAAGTTTTTATATTTAAAATAGTTAGTTAGGCAACATCACACAACGTTTTCACCATTACGACTGTTTAATAGTTCTATAAACAGTTCAATAAGCAAATACAATATTAGGTCACTTACATTTTAGGCGGAAACACAGCGCATCTCACAGCAAACAGCCGATTAATTGCCGATTATGTCACAGCTGATAGAAAACTGATGAGAATATTGCTTCCGAATAAATCATATTTGCAAAAAAACAACACACACACACACACATATATATATATATATATATATACATATATATATATATATATATATATTAAACATTAGACAGTGGTTTACTGAACAAACTGCTCTTTCTTTAAATAAATTCAATTAGAATTCAAATTTTCTTGGGGATAAAAATCTACCTCAGCTTCTGCTCTAAACTATAGGGAGCCCTTTTATGTTACTGAAGGTTACAATTAACAACAGAGCCTAAACTTAATTTAATTACTATTTATTTTTAAACATAATAATCAACACTCAACTTTTAAAAAAACAACTATGCAAACATAAGCATAATGCAGTTTTTAAATGACCTTCTAAATGATCAAATTTCGATTTGTTGTTGAAATATATTCATCTACACAGTGGTTGTCATAACTTGTTTCATAACAGATTTAATTAAACATACATTAAATAAGACATCACTAACAGGTCAAATATAATGAGAATATACTCTAATATTTCATGAAAAGCTCTTCTCTCTGTACTTTATTTCTCTAGCAAATAATGAGCTGTGGACACTGATGACTTGCCTGAGGTAGGCTTCTATACAGTAATCAAAGAGCGTCAAAACGGCATTTATTGTTTGAATTTCCTGAAAAAAATTGACATAATTTGAAAGATGACACTTTATTTCTTAACAAAAGTTACACTATATAAAACTGTGAGTTTCCAGTGAAGTTCCACTCATGCAGTGTATTTTTTCGGTACACATACGTACCGAAAACCTTTTATTTGTCAATAAACATAAGAATCATTGAATAAAAACTGTGTGTATGTGTGTGTTGGAGTAATAAATCCAACATATACAATTTAAAAGTTGTTGCCATTACCATGATAATACCATGTTTTTGGATACTGCAATGAAATTGGCATGCCACCATGGTATTAGTTTCATTGTAGTATCCACAAAACATGGTATTACTATTGTAACATGTCCAGTATATCCAGTTTATGAATATTTAGAAAAATATAGTCAAATCAGGTCAATAAAATGTTTTGTTGTTGTACAAAAACTTTTACAGTTGCTTGTTTTAAAATCATAACCTTTGCTATATTAAAACTCTGCGCAGGTAAATGGCGTGAACATTGAACGCATGAGACACGCTGAAGTTGTGGCCTTCATCAAGAACGGCGGGAATGAGACGCGCTTACTAGTGGTGGATCCGGATACAGATGAGCACTTCAAAAATATGGCCATCACTCCCACCAGCATCCATGTCAAAGGTAGACTTAAAGACTTCACTGAGGAGAGTTACCCAAAAATCACAGTTCACGAGACAATACAAGCAGCAAGTAGTTCAGATTTGCTATCTAGAATATATCGCCCTATATGAGTATAAAGTCCAGTATCCAATTTTCATTATCATTTTATTTAGTCAGAACACGTCTACTTTTGAATGATCATCAATAACGAAAGATGATTTTGAACCCAGATGAGTTAGTTTTGCTATATTGCGTACTGAGCCTTGGTTTCCTCTTCCTGGGATTTGAGGGGGAGTTTGACGTTTTTCCGTGCTAATGGTGCTTTTGAGGTTTCGAGACAGACAGATGTTGGGTTTCCTCTCAAGGCTCTATACAGAGGTGTGAAACCCCGGGCTGGAGTAAATCCATGTTCTCTGAGTCTCGTCCACGTCTGTTATCCAGCAGCTCCTGCCATGTGGCTCAGATTAGAGTTAAATTGAGGTCAACACCTTAAACAGGCTATTGACATCTCTTAGATAATTGGTACTTGACAGGATCCTGATTTGGCCCACTGGAAGGTCATTCCAGCCCAGTCCACTGGCTTTCTATTCGTTTTCATGCATTTCATTCTGGATGAGTAAATCTTCTGCGTCAGGTCTGTGAACATCAGGTTGATCAGGCCACAGATGCGTGCTGCTTTTATCCCACAGCTCAGCTTTCTTTCTCAAGAGCCCGCTCAAGGTTTCCAGCTGTAGCAATGGTCTTCTCAAGGAAGTTTAGCATCTATGAATTTACAGGGTCATCATGTACATTATATTGATAAACCTACAATGGATTATGGCTGTTTTTCTATTCAACATCAGCCACAATGTTCTCTGATCTTGATCTCAGTGAATGAACATTTGTTCTTCTCATTAAAACAGATTTTGACGAGTCCATAACTAACGGCTCCAACAGCCCACATGTGAACGGGACGTCCTCACGATCCACATACTCAGACGGCAGCAGTCAGGACACCAACACACAGGTGAACAAAAGAACACAAATGCATCTGCAATAATAGATTTCTATTTTATATTTATTGCACATTCATGCATTAAGTCAAAAAAAAATTTTAAGTAGTTCAAACACATTTTAAGGGTCAGGTAATTAAAAAAAAAAAGCTTTATTATATAAAAGATTATAACTGCACAATATATTTCTATTTTATATTTATGGCAGATTCACAGAGGTGTAAAGTATTGGAGTAAATGTAATTAGTTACTGTACTTGAGTATCTTTTCGGGTACTTTGTAGTTGTACGGAATATCAAAGATATTAGCAACTTTTACTCTTTACTTCACTACATTTTTGAATGAGTATCTGTACTGTTTACTTCACTACATTTTTGAATGAGTATCTGTACTCTTTACTCAACTACATTTGAAATGAGTGTTGCAGTTACACATTAAATTTTGCATGGACCTAGCTTTTTCTGCAGCAGTTCATTTCTGCTACAAAAGATGTGATACTGCCTATTACAGGTCACTGAAAGTACTGCGTTTTGCCCTTACTCACCCAAACTTGTCAACAAGGCTACTTTATGTGAATGCGAGTTCCTTAAGTATTTGTGAATCACAGGTGTTTTATATATGAGATGAGGACATGACTGCAGCCAGCAATGAGGCC
>NW_015641017.1:243792-252343 GCF_001515625.1 Sinocyclocheilus rhinocerous
TATATATATATATATATATAGTGCACAAAATGCATTTAATGCCAAATAGTCAATATTTTATGCATACTGTAATACGGCTGTTTGAATTTATTTTTTGCAGTTCTCGAGGGACAGCAGCAGTCATCTTCTCGACCCGTTTGAAGAAACAGGTCTATCTCTGAGCCCCACGGCGGCGGAGGCTAAAGAGAAAGCCCACGCCAAGCGCACCAGAAAGAGAGCGCCCCAGATGGACTGGAACAAGAAGCATGAGATTTTTAGCAATTTCTGAATCTTCTTCCCAGAGACGCCCCCCCCACGTGTGTTGCATTCAGAGCCCCGGACACGTGACTGCTTTTGATGAAAAAGAGTCACCTATTTTTGTAGAAAATGAAAACTTGAAGCATAAAAAGTTGAAAAACACACCCGGAGGGGATGATATGAGTTACGCAATAGGATTTATGTCTTATGAATGGCTAATAAAGTCACAAATCAATGGTCTTGCTGCTCGTATAGAGGGATTTCTGCGTCATTTCGTGTTCATGCTGTTTATTCAATATAGCACGTTGACAATAACGTACAAAATGGAATACAAACGCCAAATGAGACTATAATACAGAACAGCATATAGACTGAGCTTTTGCAGAACTCGACTGAACAAAATAATGTTATTCGATTCAGGACCAAATGAATGAAGCTCCTTTTATGTCGTACATGTTATATGTGAATCATCTGAAGAATTAGAATTGTTCTTTTGCCAAAGACACAACCTATAATCGACCTGATCCACTGATGTCTTATGAGTTTCAATTGTTTTGAAGGGACGTACGTTTCACTGTTGGACATCGAGTTTCTAGGAATTACTGAGATTTCAAAAAAGGACGAAAAACTGGAGTGACTCAGAAATGAGAATCTGCACTTCTTCAACACTAGAGGACGCTGTTTATCCACACTTGGGCTTCATTATGAACAAAGCAGAACATGTTGAACCACCAGAGGGAGCATCGCAGCACGTGCTGCTTTCTTACAGCTCAGTTGACTGCAAGAGAAGCGAAACTTCTGCATCGAACAAGTGCAAAGTTGCAAGATAGGCCACAAAGAGTCATTGTGTATTTACAGTATAGTGTCTACTGGTGCATTTTGGGATGTGGATACCGACAGACAGGTGGCATGCAAGAAGTCACAATCATGCAAAGCCGAATCGGTTCAGGAAGCAAAACGAATCTAAAGTAATAAACCTCGTAAAACAATAAAGAGCAACGCATGCCTTATCTATAGAGGAATGAGTTTGAGGAACAGACAGTATTAATGCTGTGACTCATCTCTGAAGGGGGGCTCTGTCATTGCTGATTCTGGATACAAGATTCCCACCTTTATTCATCTGAATTTTAGTAACGCAGACAATCGCGCGCTATATGCATTTACAGCACACATATTGTGATATATAACATCAGCATTACTATTATTCATCTTAATAATTCATGATACGTTCCATGCTTGCAATTTAGTATTAATGTAGTCAAGTAGTTTCTGTTTTTTCTCTTCTGTTGCTCCCCTACGCCGATATTGAGCAGTAATCAATGAAATAATTTCCTGTCCGAAATATTCCTATTGGTATTATTTTTTTCAATAAAGTGTGACAATCACATTCCGAATGAGATTGATGTGTTAATTTGAATGCATTCATCAGCAGAAAGTTCCACTGAGCACTTTCTTTTATTTGTTAAGTAGGTTGTGTTTTATTTATATATAATTGTTGTAAAGCTAGGCAAATGTTTTATCAAATTTAATAAACGGCAAATCTATCAAATTGTACTATAGGCTGGTCACTATACATTTGGTAATAAATGATTAAATATATTAAAACACATAGAAGTTTTTAAATTCTGAACATCACTTTTGCTGTCATTATTATATTATTAACTGTATTTGTTCATATTTTATCAATTAAATGTATTAAATATTAACTATTTTTACCCATTTTTTATTTAAATTTCACTGATAAAAATAGAATGTTTGTTGTCATCTGTTAACTGGCAAAGCAGATGTGCCAATAACAAGCTTATTATTGTATTATTTATAAATTTAATAGTAATTCTAATATGTAGTTGGTAAGTTTTCATTAAAAGAAATTTATATATATATTAAGTATTTTATTATATATTTATTATATACATTTTTATGTGAAGTATTGTAGTTGTATTTATTGATATACAGTATATTCAAAAAATATATATATATTCCTTACCTATATTCTCTTTGCTTGCAGCGCTTACAATATGAGAAAAAAAAAAAAGATATGTCATAAATGTGTGGTATATTTTCCTCTGAGTGCTGCTTGTCCATGGAAAGGTCCGTGATGCTTTTCCGTTGCTAAGGTGTTCTGACTTTTTGTTGTGTTGCATCGCGGTTGCTAGGGTTTTGTGTTGGGTTGCTAGGTGGTTCCTTACTGGCCTAAATCAAAAGAGCCCACCTCCAAGTCTCCAGAATATTCTGCTCCTTACGCATGTGTCCATCAGTGCTATGGGATTTATCATGGGCCAGGTGGAAACTGTAAGTCAGAGCACTCTGAAAAAATAATAACCCACCTCATCTCAACAAGACACATGATTTGAGCAATCATTCATGTAGCACAAACACTCGGTTTAATTTCCTAACCACAAGTATGAGCAATAGTAATAGTGATGCTTGTATAACACCACTAATAATATAATCCATAATGATTCACTCAAATCTCGCACTTTGTTGATTAGGTTAGTCATTTCTGTTCTCATTTTTTCCCCTTCTTATGTCTACATGGTTCGATCGCTGTCAAATCTGTCAATTTTTCTCCCCATATGTCATACAAACCCCGCAAATACTCCTCCATTCTTTTTCATTGACACTTTTCACGCAGCTTCTAGACGTTCACTCATTGTGAGACACTACAGGCGTAAGCAAACGTGTCCGACCACGACCCGATGACACCCCATGAGCAATAAATGATAACTGAGCGGATCTTTCATTCTTTAGATTAGAGACAGGAGTGTCTGTTTGCACTGAGGAAACCTGAGCAATTTAATCATATAAGAAAATAAAAATAACTGATCTCATAGTGAACTGTGCAGACAATCTGATAACAAAACAATAATCCTTCTGTTGCTCTTTTTAAATTTAGCATGCAATGAAAAGACGATCAGTGCATGTGCCTGACAGGGTTTGTGTGTCTTTTGCTGAACAAAATAAATAGCTCATAATCTCTGAAAGCACTTTAAACTGAGAACCGTAAAAATGCAGTTTACAGTCATGCATGTAATGCATCACAGGAACATGTTTAACTCTCTGCTAGAACAGCATAAATCTTTATAAGAAACCTTCGAAATGTGTTCGGACGCATGCACTACATATACAGTAAATCCAAAGTGTATTTAGTGTAAAAATGTTTGATTATGCATTAGATGAAGTGTCTGTATCTGTGCTCAAACGCTCTCTCACTAACTTTTACATTTCTTCGTCATTGTTGGTGGTTTGTTATGGGTGTATGAAGACCTCAGGTTTACACACGTAACCACAGGTGTAGTTCACCATCATCACATACACTTTACTATCACAAAATGTCCATAATACTAGTGTATACACAATACACATACAGGTCCATTTAAATGTATTATTCACATACTTTTTTACCTATTATTTTAGTACTTCAAATGCTTTGCTTGTACAGTTTATTTTACAATTCAATTAATTTAAATAATATAATTGAATATAATTATAAATATCTAAAATATATATTGAAGAAATATTCAATTAAAATAGGAGAATTTTAATTCTAATTAAAATATAATAAATATTTTAATGAAACAATTAAAATCATTTCTTTGACATTTTAAACTTATGTTTTTAATAAGAAATACTATTAATATTCTTTTATAAATGAATGCAATAATATTCGTGCATAATTAAGTGTTTATACTTTCTGGAGCCACTGCATCCTTAATTACACACTTTCTAAAGTTAGATCCTCTTTTGCCCCAAGAATAGCTAGAATTGTTAGTGGCATGGATTCATCAAGGTGCTGCAAACATTGCTTCAGGCTTCAGGTTGGTGAGGTTACTCTTGACTGTGCTTTTTTGCTATATAATTATTGCTATATAATAATCTATATGATTAGTTTGAAAGGTTTACAAATACACCAGGGGGTACATTAAGATGAACAAAGAAATAGTAAAACCAAAAGATAGAATTAAATATTATTATGTGACCCTGGACCACAAAATCAGTCATAAGTGTCAATTTGTTTTGAATAAACAAGCTTTCCATTGATGTATGGTTTGTTAGGATAGGACAATATTTGGCCGAGATACAAGTATTTGAAAATCTGCAATCTGAGGGTGCAAAAAAAAAAAGAGAGAAACGGAACATGATCTTCACTTAATATCCTAATGATTTTTTGGCATAAAAAAATCGATCATTTTGACCCATACAATAGGCTATATTTTTGGCTATTGCTGCTACAAATATACCCGTGCTACTTAGGACTGGTTTTGTGGTCATATAAATATATGGGTCACAAATATTACAGTATTAACATTTTGCAGCTTTCTTATTTATTTATTTAAAATTTTTAGATATTGCGGAACTTCTGAGTTTAAAAAAAATAAATAAATAAAGGCTTATTTCCCTGAGAATTTACAGTTAAGCCTATATACTAAATTGAACTATCACAAGTAGCAGATTAATTAAATAGGCTAATATTCCTTGTGAAAAAGACACAAGTGAAGATACCCCATATAACATTGCAAAACACAGTTGAAAGCTGAGCTAGATCCTTAAATAAATGAACAGAAATCTAGCCAAAAATAAACCGAATGATGAGGACTCGTTGTTTATGCAGCATAATTAAACGGCTTTGCCGACACGCGATTGGCAGAATACATACTAGCGTTACTTGTAGTCTTCCTATATTTGTGCGGTTGTAATCTTAAATTTAGCGTTCAAACTAGTTTATGGTGATAAGTAGTAATCCCACAGTATTCTTTGAAGCACTATCCGATTCCAGCGCGTTACCTTTTGTCAGTGAACGGCAGCTGCTGGCCGCCGCTAAAACCGGAGCGAGAGGGCGGCAGTCTGCGTCTCCATGGCGACGCACTGTTTTTGTTAACACGCGCGTGAGTCAGAGCAGCAGTGAGTCACAGTCAGGAGGAAATTCTCTCTGTTCTCGATTCACACAACCACACACTCTCACCGAAGCCAAATAAGGACAACAGCTCGGAGAGAGAGACAGGAAATCTGTCCTGTCAGTGGCCGGCTGCGAGTTTGTGAGCGAGGGGAGGGGAAGGGTCACACCCAGCGACTTCACACCTCAGTTTGCTGGCCAAACAGCTCGATTTAGGTGATAATATTTCACTCGATGAGTCACATCGCAAACGGTTTAGCAATTTCGCGATGATAAAGTGGCCTTCAGCTTTTGTAGTGCAACCCCAGCCCTTTTTGTTGGTTTTTAGGTTATGAATGAACCACTGTACAGTGTGCAGTGGTGTTATCATATGCTAATATACCCTGGCACTGTATGATTAACAACCGTGTTTGGATAGTGGCATGTTCGTCAACTTTTGTTTTTATAAAGATTAAGTTAAATGTATAGCCTACAAGTCGTCACAGGCGCTATATGTGACCCTGGACCACAAAACCAGTCATAATTATTAATTTTTTTTTTTTAATTATGAGAGTTATGCAGCGTTATGAAAGCTGAATAAATAAGCTTTCCGTTGATGTATGGTTTGTTAGGATAGGACAATATTTGGCCGAGATACAACTATTTGAAAATCTGCAATCTGAGGGTGCAAGAAAAAGCATTGAGAAAATCGCCTTTAAAATTGTCCAAATTAAGTTATTGGCAATGTATATTACTAATAAAAAAAATAAGTTTTGATATATTTATAGTAGGAAATGTACAAAATATTTTAATGGAACATGATCTTTACTTAATATCCTAAAGATTTTGGCATACAAGAAAAATCAATAATTTTGACCCATACAATGTATTGTTGGCTATTGCTACAAATATACCCCAGCGACTTAAGACTGGTTGTGTGGTCCAGGGTCACATATTTCAGTAAAGGCCTACCTTTATATCTATAATGATAATAACTAATATTAGTGTCCACACCAATAGGCAAAAACGTTCTGTTTATTATAAGCGCGCTGCAGTTTTGTCATCTGCCACTTTTAGGATAATAACTAAAGTTTTAATAATTGTTCAAATTCTATGAAAATAGTTAAGTCCATGGCACAACCATAACGGTAGCGGCACAAAGCAACAATTTCGTGGGAGTCACTTTCACAGCTATTTTTTTTTTCCAGCTGATGAACGATAAAAACATTGACAGCCAATCAAAATCTGCTGGACTTTAAAGAGCTGAAGTGTTTAAAGCGACAAAATTGCAGCCGGTGCTTACAATAAACTGAACATTACAATGTATTTGGTTGTATATATTTTTAGTTTATCTTCATAGTTGATAATAAACAGAATTCTGTTTATTATAAACACAAACTGCAGTTATGTTGTCTGCCGCTTTAAATGCTCGAGCTTGTTAAAATAAGGAGGATTCTGATTGGCTGTCAAAGTTTCTATAGTTCATGGGCTGAAAAACTCATTCTGAAAGTGATTCTAGCAATATCATTCTTCTGTGGCACTATCATTACAGCTGTGCTGTGGACTTCACAATTATTAAAAAGATGATGGTAGCCATTGACTTCCATAGTATGGAAGAAAAAAATACTATGGAAGTAAATGGCTACCATCAACCATTTGGTTACCAACATTTTTCAAATATCTTCATCTTTAATATCTTTAACAGAGTAAAGGGACTCATACAGGTTTGGAACAACTTGAGGAAGAGTAAATGATGACAACATTTTCATTTTTGGGTGAACTATCCCTTTAACAGCTGTTTAATAGATGTTTTACTTAAATTGAAAAACTTGTAACAGGTTATTAAATATCAGGCTCCCAGTGTTACATCACAAAGTGTGACAATATTCCCTGCCTTTGGGGCATGTTGTCACAAAAGGTCAACATTTGCTCTTGGACAATAACCATGAAAAAAAACAATAGCTTTTAGCTTTCAAAGCATGGTATTCACATGCTTTCATGCGCCTTTCGGAAAATCATGGCACCTTTTGGAAACATAATCTCTACTCTTTCTTTTAAGTGCAGTCTTCTGTATTTACTCTGCAGCTGTGCAGCGATGACAGCAGTGTAGTATCTTCATTTAGTAAGTAGCCATTTAGCAGTCGCTTTTAGCCAGAGTGAATTAAAGGGACAGTTCAACCTAAAAAGAGAATTCTGTCAGCATTTACTCACCTCCATTTTGTTCCAAACCTGACTTTTTTTCTTTTTCTGAACACAAAAGAAGATATTTTAGACCAGACAACATTGTCTGACTTTCATTGTATGGAGAAGGGGAAAAAAAACATTGAAGAAAGTAAGTCATACAGGTTTGGAACAAGATTTTTGGATTAACTAAAAAAATTATCTCTTTAAGCGCTCTTAAACTGACTAAAGTGTTAACATGACTTTTTAAGGCAAATTAATGTTGTAGTCTGACTGAAATCAAACTTTTCATGTGCATGTAACCATACTGACTGAGATCCAGAGTCCAGGATGCTAGCCATTACACCATGGTGGTCAACCTCAGCACTGTGTGTTTTGGGAATGCACTGGATTTCTTCATTGCAAACGTTCTGCCAAAATGACTAAAATTCTGTCTATTCAACCAAAACCAGCATTGTGTGTTGGCAAAACCACGGCCAACTGGATGATGTCCGAAGGCCCTAATAATCACCTTCACAGTAAACAGTCAACTTGCAGTGAAAATTGCTCGGATTGCTCGGTATACTTAAGTTCACGTGCATTCTGTATACTTCGTCACCTTGGAATTATAAGGTTCTATCTGACATTTTTGTCAAAATTGAGTTATTCACATATTCATATTCTGTGACAACTTATTTACATTATGTGATGTTTCTTTTTTAAGTTGTGTACATTTTGGGACCTTTTCTTAGAAAACAAAAAGGTTCTATCTACAAAGTCGAACTTTAACTTGGTTCTATAAGGTTCTATCTGCGTGAGCCAATCAGCAATTCAAATGCACACACGAGGACCAATCAGGATCAGCTTTCTTTGTCATGTCGCCGGACTGCGCCGCGATAACGGAAGAGAGCGCAGAAAAACGCTAAATCAGTGAAGAGAAGACTAAATAATTTCACACAACGCGATGTTTATTAGAAACCTCATGATCGACTATTTTATTTATGATCTTGTCAAGGACAGCAGCCCAAATTCCAGGGAATTACTGGAAGTCTTTTTGTGTGTTTTGCTGTGGCTATTGCGGAGTTATTTTCAGTTAGACACCACGCTAGCCAGCAGCGCTATTAAGAGGATAGGTCCGGGTTTTGTAGTCTATTTGCTTTATTCCAGTCACGTCATTGTCATACGAGGGAAAGTTATGTATATATTAGGTTATGTTTTAACCTTGATCCATCCTGTGTACTTGTACTGAGCTGTATGTACTATGTAGCTATAAAGCTCTAC
>NW_015641017.1:252356-252495 GCF_001515625.1 Sinocyclocheilus rhinocerous
AAAGTCTCAAATCCAAAGAGATATTCTTTATAAAAGTTAAGAGTCAACCACGCCTACCTCGCCCCCCTAGTTCTAACACGCCCCCACATATCTACCTCACTATGTGGAAATATTTGCATAATGCCGCCCATGCCGCCCA
>NW_015641017.1:254414-265723 GCF_001515625.1 Sinocyclocheilus rhinocerous
CAATCACAGTGCACTGGGTCAGCTGGCCAATCAGAGCGGACTGCGCTTGTCAAAGGAGGGGACTTTGTAGAAAACGAAGCGTTTGAGAGAGGCGGGGCATAGAGGACCTACAATAATGTACAGTATTTGAAAAATAATGTGTTTTTTGAACATTAAAGCATATCAACATATTCTGTTACACCAAATACACAAAATAATGATCTTTAAAAAAGCATCATATGACCCCTTTAAAGTGTATACTACATTAAGTGAGATGAAATATTAAATTTTACATTGTTGTAAGTAATTTAAATATTTTAAATGTGAAATTTTTAAATTATATATAGTCAGTGAAACATTTTTCAGTGTTTATTAAACTGTTAAACACCTTTGCTGAAGCATTGTCTGTTTTCTTGCAGTTTTTTTAGTCTTAAAATGTCTTAAATTTTACAATATTAAGCCTTAAAAGTCAACAATTTAATTGATTGGGTCTTAATTACAACAATAAACGTTAGCATGTTATTTCAGCCATACTGATGTCTAGAGAGAAAGCCATTTTACCTGTCCCACTTTCTGTGGAATAAAGTCCTGGTCAGATATATTACAGTAACGTTAGCTGCTTTTTGTCTAAACAAAAGGAAACTTAAATGGTTCCTGCAATAATGTGTTAAATTACCCATCATATTCCTGCCTAAATTTAACATCTGCACTGGACAAAATATTTAGCACTGCCTTTTATGCTTAACATGAACAAGAAAAAAATATTCATTTAAAATATGAAATAAATGTCATAAAAACCATTAAATGTAACTTTCTCATGCATGTCAACACATTGTTGCAACACTAACTTTGTTTTAAAACAAATTATAAGTAAACTGTGTTTCTTGAAAATGATTGCTTCAATTAATTTTTTACCAGATAGAACCTTATAATTCCAAGCGAAAAGGTTTTTTTTAGAATTAAAAGTTTCTATCTGCATTTGACCCATTCCAGAAATCCCCATTTACAAATTTGAGAGGATTTTGATATTGTACATTTAGAATACATTTAGGGTCCCTGTCATTTTCATGTTTTAAAGAAACTTGTTCCCCATATAATTTTTGCTATATGGAATGCAAAAACTTTGAAGCTCAATATCTCAAAACTGGTCAGAATGCAGATAGAACCGTATAATTCCAAGGTGACGACTTGTGATAGTAGGCAGTGCTGGGTAAATTACTTGTAATTAATTGAAGTACATTACTGATTACAAATTACATGACAGAAATTACAGTTTGTAACGTAATCTGTTGGATTACATGTATTAGGAAATGTATTCTGATTACTTTTAGATTACATTTGACAAAATATATTCCATTCTTTGTTATCAACATCATTAAGTGTATTGAACATTAAGTTATAGGTTTCCCAAACTGGGGTTCATATATGAACTACAGGGGGATTGTGAGTTGATAAAAAGCTGGAAGACTTTCTAAATGTATAAAACCGGTAGAATTTTAGAAAGGAAAATTTAATAGAAAAAAAGAATTGTAGCAAATCAAATTATGAATAATTTACTGCCATTGAGTGAATAATATGGAATAATGTAATCTATAAAAAGTACCTGTAATCTGATTATGAGCATTTTAAAATGTAAAATGATCTAATTACAAGTACTTACATTTTTGGAATCTGATTACGTAATCCAGATTACATGTAATGAGTTACTACCCAGCACTTATAGGCTAATGGTCACATGCATAAACCTTTGCACGAGTTGTCAGTCAAATACTATTCAAGGTCGTCAGTTGATGTCTCTTGTTATATCGTGTCACTGGATTTTCAGAATTGCACATAAAAAAAAAGATTTTGTCACCAAAATGGGTTGTCATACGGTTTCTAAAGTGTTGTTTTCAAGTAGCAGTACTAATGGTTTATGTTTCTGCCGTACATCACTGCAGTAATGCAGAGCCGTTTTAGGCAGTGCGCTTTCTATGTACCTCTACTGCAGGTCTAAATGTTGCTGAGCAGATTTTAAAGCATGCATAATGGACTGGAGCATGCAGTAGTGGCATGGTAATTATATCGACTGTTTGTGTGGTAATGGATTCAAGGGCTCACATTTATCAGGCTGTGGGTGTCGGGTGAGGTATAAGGACATTCCCATGAGAGAGTGGCATTAGAAGGGCATCACTGTGAGAAAGAGACAAAGAAGGTGCATTTTGGGACGTATATTAAAGAAGGGAGTATATTAGATACGCATTTATTTATAGGGAGACTTGAGAACGGCAGTGTGTCATTGTGAGAGTGAATGATCTCATTAAAATGATCTCATGCAGAGGAAGTCCTGTTGCTTTCATTTCCTTTTTTCTGAGATCATTTTGTCTCATTTCCCATTTACACTGTAAAAGGAGTTCATTTAATTCTAAAGTCATTTTCATTCAGATTTATTTGTTTTGACAATGATGACTTTAACTACTGTGCTTTCTTACATTTTATGAAGAAAAAAGTGAATGCATGTGCAAAACTCACCATAATCATGCTAGGGTGTTGCAATGTGTTCTTAGTATGTTGTAATGCAGTTGCTTGGGTGTTGTGGATGGTTGCTAGAGCAGTGCTTGGTTGTTGTTTGCTTAGGGTTAGATTTTGTTGAAAACTGTTTAGCATCTGTTGTTCCAGCTTTGCTGTTTGAATGAAACCGTTGGAGCGTCACATGCAGATGAATTCTGGGAGCTGATGGGCAGCACACTGGTCAGCCGGATGAAGTGTGGGAGGGGGGTCAAGATTTGGCCCTCAGGCGTGAGGAAAAGAATGTGTAATAGAAACAGCCAGACAGTTAGTTAACATCAAATTCTTCTAGGACAGCAGGCTAATCTACAGCAATGTCCTAAGCGAAAGGAATAGTACTCACCCTCAGGCCCTCCACAATGTAGATTAGTTTGTTTCTTGATGGGGACAGATTTGGGGAAATCTAGCATTACATCACTTGCTCACCAATGATGGATCCTCTGCAGTGAATGGGTGCCGTCAGAATGAGAGTCCAAACAGCTGATAAAAACATCACAATAATCCACAAGTAGTTCATCAACTAATGTCTTGTGAAGTGAAATCCACCATTAAGGTGCTTTTAACTTCAAACCATAGTTTCTGGCTAAAATATCCATCATCTGTCATCTAAGTCTATCCATAATATTGCTTTCTCCAGTAGAAGTCTTGTCTGAATTAGGAGAGAAATATGCATAGATCAAGCATGTTTACAAGTGTAAAGAGTCCAAAACAGTTTTAAACAAACGTGTTGGTGGATTTTGATCCGAGAGGACAACAGGAGATGAACTTTTCAATAAGGAAGCATTATTGTGGATTATTTACTCATATTTTTGCCAAAATCAACAGTTTAAAGATGAAACACCTTAATGATGGATTTGTTTCTTACAAACACACATTTATTTTGCTTCGCAAGACGTTAATTCATGGACTGAAGTTGTGTGGATTATTGTGATGTTTTTATCAGCTGTTTGGACTCTCATTCTGACGGCACCCATTCACTGCAGAGGATCCACTGGTGAGCAAGTGATGTAATGCTACATTTCTCCAAATCTGTTCTGATGAAGAAATAAACTCATCTACATCTTTGATGGTCTATGAGTGAGTACAATGTCAGTAAACTTTCATTTTTGGGTGAACTATTCCTTCAAAGTACACCATTAGATCCCAGCATTGAAATTTTAAACCCATGCAGCGTTTTAACCTACAGCTTTTGATTTTAGTTGCTGTGCAAATAAATAAAAAAAGAAATGTTAAAGAAATATCTATTCATACAATGAGCGCCAATGTGATTTGTTTTATATAAAATACATATGGACATTCTTCAAAATATCTTCTTTTGTGTTCCACAGAAGAAAGTCAATCAAATAGGTTTGAGTAAAGCTGAGGCTGAGTAAATAATGGTAGATTTTTCATTTTGGTTGAACAATCCCTTTATGAAACGTCCCCTTTGCATGTGCACTGTACTCAGTATGTCAGAGTATGTGCATTAGCTGCTGGGCCACGGCTCGAACAAAAAATGCTTTTTTGGCAGAAACTGTCATTAGCAAAGATTAGCAGAAAACTGAAAGATTTTTATCATCGCACACGACAATACCTGAATTACCACAACTGAACAAGGAAATGAAGACAACAGTCAAAGAGAAAGATGGTCTGAACTGAGAAGAGGGAGGTCCCAATAAGAGTTTATTTCAGCGAGGTATATTTAGACTTGACTGTGAAAAAAACATAGGAAAAAGAGTGATGTATAAACAGTAATACGAATCTGATGTAACGTACTGCAATAGGCCCACACAAGCAAACACACACACATAGCAACTCATGAGAAAATCTGCTGCGAATTACTCTCAAGGACACACTCTGATATTACACATAATGAGCAGCATAAAGAGAAATCAGCACAGAAGTGAGCGAGACAGCTGAAAAATAAATACTATTAATGGCTGCGAGCGGTGCGCGGTGTGCGTAACAGTAACGGATAATATCAAGAAGACTACACGAGCAGTCCGAGCGCTACACAGCAGCAGCCACAGTGACGCCATTGTGGTTCAAAACGCACTTCCTGTCTGCCGCCACAATGTTTGTGTTTCATGTTGCTGTGGCAACCGTGAACACATAAATACCAGAGAAAAAAAGGAGCGAGTGAGAGAGAAACTGAGAAATCGAGGACAAACCCTTAATGAAAGAGCAAATGCATCCAGACAGGGCTTTACTGCTGTCTGTGTGTGTGTGTGTGTGTGTGTGTGTTATGTATTAGAAGTGGCCCCTAAAGCAACATTATAATACCTGCTCTTTCCATAGGCTTTTACTGCCTGTCCCAACAAATTCCAGTAAATAGATGTAACATTATGTAAATTCGAGTGATTATGTCATGCACATTCATAACATTTTGAAGCTTAAGAAAAGGCACCAGTTGTGCAAAACCTGGCTAAACCTGTGTAAAGTATAACATATTTGCAGATAATATTGTTTACCTAAACAATATTGTAAAGAAATGAACAAAGTATAGCATGGTATACTATAGTACTGTATAGTATTGTTACATATATATAGTACACTTTATAGATTGTCTTGTTTTTAGAAGAAGGTTCAATGTTCTGCAAAATTCACCTCCACTAGGGTGTTGTGTGGTTGCTAAGGTGTTTTGACTGGTTGCAGCTGTGTTCTGTCGTTGCTAGGGCACTGCAGTCGCAGTGTAGTCACTAAAATGTTTTGAGTGATTTTTTAAATGTATGCGCTATGTGGTTGCTAGTGTGTTCTCGGTAGTTGTTAGGGTATTGCTATGTGGTTGTTAAGGTGTTTTGACGCGTGTTCTATAGTTGCTAGGGCACAGCTATACAGTTGTTTTTACAGTTGATTTGAGTGGATTTAGTGCATTACTATGTGGTTGCTAGGGCGTTGGTAGGTGATTGCTTAGTGGCCCATAAGTTAAAAGAGACACAAGAGCGTGTTTTTTTTCATTTGTTTTTGTTTTGTTTTGTTTTGTTTTAGAAACACGAATCCCAGTACACCAGTGTTGTTATTGTTAACCAGAACTATTGATTTTTTTTTTTGTTGTAATTTAAATAAAGCTTAAATAAAATAAAATGTAAATATTAAACAGAAAACTTAAAAAACTTAAAATGAGAAATGTTATCTTGGCAACTAACTGAAATAAATACATTTAAGTTACTACCCAAAACTAAAACTCAAATAAAAAATAAATTAAAGCTATACAGAAATATAAAAAAAGCTAATAAAAATGACAATATTCCAATTATTAATTTTTTTTAAAAATTATAATTGAAAAATATAAAATAAAAGCTTATTTAAATATTATTAAAATCTATAATAATATATAAATAATACTAAAATATCACTTTTGGTAATATGAAAGAATCAAATTACTTGTGTATAAGAGTGATTAAATAAGTAAAAATGGCATATTCTATCATACACTCTTTTCTGTATATTTAGTTGTTGTTGTTTTATTTAGAATGCTTGATTTAGATGATTTGAGTCGTTTCCTCTGATTGTACGAGTACAGTACCGTATTACACTTCCTAACAGTGTGAGTTTTGTTTATTGTGTGTTGATGTGCGAGTGAAAGAGCGTTGTGTCTGGAAGAGGAGCTTGTGTTTCCTCTGAGGAATGCTTGTATAATTAGATCCCCGCTGTCATGACAACCAAACTTGATTTTTAAGGGGGCAGAGACTAGTTCAGTTATAGAAACCTGAGTCAGTGTCTGCGACACACACACGCACACACACACACACACACACACACACACACTGACTTTTAGATAAGACACGCATGAACCCTTATCACAGCATTCATGAATGTCTATACAGTACATCAGCCTTGGATTGTGAACTGTGAACTTTGAGAAAAAAAAAAAAAAGATTATTTCACATGCTCTAACCTGTGCAGCAATACAGAGAATAATGAATGGAAAAATATCCTTCTCAAGCTTCTGTGCCAAATATAATAACGGACAAATTTTCTGATTCAGCGGATGACAAATTCAACCCCTCTATGGGTAATTTGACTCTACGACATCCTGACCGCTGACTGTAAACAAGCAGAAGAGTAATGCATATAAAAACTCTAGCCAAAAAATATTAAGATATGTGACAAAACCTGGACGGAAGCTGAACATATCGGTCATCCGTCATGTGTTGGATGAGCTGAAGTGAAGTCAGTGTGCGAGACCGTGCTTACAGCAGCATTTCTCTGGGCTCCTGTGAGACTGGTGTGTAAGCGTGTGTGAGGAATGTGTGATGTCCAGACAGTGCGCAGTGGTTCGGACCCTTTTCTCCGGCCCGTGTCTGGGGAGGGTCAGGCAGGAGCGGACAGTCGTAAAGTGTGTACGAGCGCAGAGTAAACACATGTCTCTTAGCGCTGGAGTGTTTGTAGTGTTTGTCAGTGTGTGTATGTCTTTGTCTGTCCTGTAAACACTGCGCAGGTGTGACCCTCTTTGTGTCCTTCTGACCTAATACAAGTGTTGACATGCTGTAAACACCATTCAGATGTTTAAAATGAAGCACCAGCATGAATGAAAAGTGTCTGAAAATAACCAAAACCAAGAGTCATTTTACTTTTTTTATAGCAATATCTGCTTCTAATATGTTGCATACTTGTTTAGTAATGTCACATTATACACATTGTATCCACTTTTTTCTTCCCGTAAGAGCGTGCGCAGCCATTTGTTAATTCTATGTGTTTATCTTCTGGTCTCATTCGCTTCCAGCTATTTTTAGCTGTACAAAACAGCTCGTTTTGCTGTTAGATATTGAAAATGGGTGTGTCTTACCATATTATTTTAATGTATTATCTTAATTATGAACACACTGGTTTGTAGTGCAGACAGTTTTACCGTTTCCTGCATGTTGTAATTTTTCTCATGACTTCCCTATAGCGGCTAATGAACCCGAAATCTCACCCATAGGCTTACTTCCACGTTGAAGAATAAGGTGGATACTGGATAGCATAGTAAATTGTTTAGAAAAATAATTTTATATAACTGTACAGCTGTTCTAAAATATAGTACTGTGTACTATAGTACAGTAAAGTGATTAGTATACAAAGAAAGATGTAAAATGACAGATGTAGAAATGTTTATATAGAATATAATATGTATACATAAAATGTCAAATGTTTATTTTAGAAAACATTGCACTATAATATGGTATTTTTGTAGCATACTGCACTAAAATTGTTTATAGTTCAGTATAGTGAAGTACAGTTTGATGTAGTGTAATAGTGGAGTATAATATTTCTTGATGTATGCAATTTAAGTGTACACTGAAAAAGCACACTGAGTAATATGGCCTACGCTACAACTAGAGTGCAGTTTTATAGTAAACTGTTGTGTGCTGTTCTACTAAATATTATTTTGTAGTTTATAATGTTGTTTATAGAAGTAAAATATTGTGTAGTATGGTGTAGTCCAGTGCAGAATGCTGAAGTGCAGTATAGTAGTAAAAGATTGTACAGTGTAGTATAGTAAAAGAATTAGAAAGAGAGCGATCACATGCTGTTGTAGTGGATGAAACTCAACAGATGCAGGTGAAACAGTGATTGGAAGAGATCAGATGAAACGTGAATAGCATGAGGCGTGTGTGTGTGTGTGTGTGTGTGTGTGTGTAGAGGGAAACAGTGTCTCTCTTTTATGAGCTTTTCTGCTGTATAATTGCTCCCTGCCTCTTCCTGTGATCCACGCTGATGGAGGGGAGGGCTCAACTTCTGACGTTATAGAAATAGGAATTCCCTTCGCTGGTCTCTCTCGCTCTGCTCTCATTCACTTTTACCCCGTCTGGCCCCCAGACGAACTCTCTCTCTCTCTCATCTCTTTCTCTCTCTCTCTCTCTCTCCTATATAAACACTCATAGCGTCTATACAGGAGTCGGACACTCCCTCTGAGACACAACTGCTATAAGGTTCCTCTCACGCGCTGAACGGAGGAGATACAGAGAGAGAGAGCAGTCCGATCATCCAGGTAAGAGGCCAGAGTCACACTTCTGAACTTTCAATAACATCTGCATGTGGTTTCTCTATTGCTCTTTACGTTTTCAAGGCGTTTTGCTCTTAAAAACACCCCTCGTTCAGCACTTTGGAGGCTTGCGGTGTAGTTGGTGATGGTCGGACTGACTTTTTGAGTTCAGACAGACAAGTGATCCACTTGAGCGTCCAGAGGAAAGGTCATCCGTAAATAGTTTATTTGAATGGGCCGTCCGAGCGACTGCGCGACATCTGTCAGCCAGACATGAGTTCGGGGCGGCGTGAAGCGGAGGTCATAAAAACGCTCTCAAAACAAGGATGAGGCTGTGGAGAAACGCTCAAACATTCTTCTCATTGTTCTCAAGTCTCGGAAGACCGTGCCAGATGCTGCACAGCCAAAACAACCTTCAGAGGAAGGAGGAGGACAAAAAAAAAAAGTGTGGCAAGCACAGAAAGGCCAAGCCGGGAGTGTTAGTCGAGGTGTCCAAGCTGAAGCGCTAGATCACAGGAGAGCGAAAGCAACCTGAGGTGATTATTCATCTTCTGCTCTTTCAGAGTAAGAATGAGAAACCCTGACAGTTTAGCCAGTTTACTGAAATGTTAATATAACAAAGTAAATAGAATAGTAGATAATAGTGTAGCATAGTGCAGTATATAATATATTGAAGTTTTTAGTGCAACAAATTGTTCAGTATAATATTCTGTAGTACACAATAGAAGCGTGTAGTATAATAAAGTGTAAAACGGTATACTATAGTAAAACAAGACAAGGGTTTATAGTATATTGCGTATATTACAGTGTAGTGTGTACTCTGTAGTAAATTCTTGTGAAATGTATAAAATAGTGTTACATTATATACAGTAGTATAGTATAGTGTATAATATATTGAAGTGTTTAGTATGATATTTTGTAGTGTACAAGTGTGTAGTACAGTATATTATATACTGTATATTAGTATACAATGTATATTATATACAAGTATTTTGTAGTATATAGTGTATATTGTACTAAAATGTGTGTTGGGGTATACAGTAAATTGCATAGTATTGTTAAGTGTTTAAAATAGTGTTACATTATATACTGTAGTATAGTACAGTCACTACATTGTATAATATATTGAAGCCTTTAGTACAGCATATTGTTTAGTATGATATTTTGTAGTGTACAATACAAGTGTGTAGTATAATAAAGTGCATAGCACATTACGGTAACGTGTGTAGCACAGTATACTAAAGTAAAAAAGACAAGCGTTTCTCATCTATAGTGTATGTTACAGTGACGTGTGTACTAGTATATCGTAAATTGTAGCCAATTTTGTAGTATTGTGAAGTCTATAAAATAGTGTTACACTATATACAGCAACATAGTAATAAAGTGCGTAGCACGGTATGGTAAAGTGTGTACTAAAGTATATTATTAACAGTATGTAATAGTATAGTGTATATTACAATTAACTGTAGTATATAGTAAACTGTAAAAATGTAGTCAAATATATAGTATTGTGAAGCATATAAAATAGTGTTACATACAAATATATTATGCACTATACTATAAACTAAAGAATTTAGTACAATAAATTGTTTAGTATGATATTCTATGGTGTACAATAAGTGCAAATAAAGTGTTTAGTTCAGTATATTAGTATATTATAGTATATAGTCTAGTGAAGTGTGCTGTAGTATAAAATATAGTGAGTTGTGTAGTATTGTGAAGTGTATGAAATATTGTTACATTATATACAATACTATAGTACAGTGTGTAACATAGTAAAGGAAGCCACAAAAGTTATTATTCATTTCATAATGAGCTCATTAGGCCTAAAAATGAGAAATTGAGACCACGAGAGAAACTAGAGAGACACGGGTTCAAGGTTCAGGAAACAGGCCCGTCCCACTTTTCGGAGAGCACAGGAGTCCTCAGGACTGGTACAGAGATTATAGAAAACGGTGCGCAAGTGGAACAAGTGTGATGGATTCCTGTATTTGCTGCTGAGTGTTTCTTCATGGCCTCTATGCTGAAGTTAATGGCTGCTGCAGAGGATTGGGTGTAATAGTATCTGGAGTAAAGTTACAGGCACATTATCGTGAAAACCATGAGGTTGTGAATGTATGCTCTATTTAAAAGGGAACGAGCGCCTTTGTGCTCATGTGAGGGAGTTTTTCTCGGCTGTAAATGCTGTTGCAGAAGTTGTATTTGGTGTCAGTCACTTTGGTTTTGAGTTAAATGAATGAAGCTTAACGAACAAATGAGACACACATATTCCCACGGGCAGGGTGGAGTACTGTACGCTTATAAAAGCCGTCTGTCATGATTTTTGCTGAGTCATTAATTACATTCAGTCATCTACTGTTTAACGGTTGAAATTTCACTGAAATGTTAGATTTCACTTCAAACGATTAAACATGATGCCTGAAATTTGATAATGTGCAACAAGATGAAGTAAATATGAAAAACTGATTAAATAATTATATTAAATAAATATTTTGGAAAAATATTTTTTGTATTTCAAAATGTATAAATTGTGTTCACATTTAATCTATAAATATTTAGATATTTATTTTCCTGATGTTATATTGTTATATATATATTTATGATATTTGGTTTCAGATTTGTTCTGTTACAAGCTAAAGGTCTAGCAAAAGTCAAAATTATATCAAATTTAAATCAGAAAAATGTGTAATTTTTTAAAAATATTTTGCTGATGTTTTAGCCCACACAATTAGTCATTTTTTAAATATTTTAAGTGTGTTTAATTCTTTTAAAAATGCTTCTTGCATTATTTTCATTTTCTAAGTCACTTTGCATCTGTTTAATGAATATATATATA
>NW_015641017.1:266440-269338 GCF_001515625.1 Sinocyclocheilus rhinocerous
ATATACTGCGTGGGCCTAAATTAGTGCATCCAATCCTGTCCACTTTTTAAAAAGGCCCAGAATGCGGTTACCTACAGCGACTAATCGAAACTATACGGATCTGGCAAGCTTGCAGAGCAAATGGGATATTACGGGGATTTTTTCTTCAATCCCTAAAATTAGCTGCAACACTGCAGGATGAAAGTGTGACTTCTCATCATGAGGAGAGCCGTAAAAAGTCTTTCCTGCTCTTTTCCTCTGTGAGGTATAACCGAATCGGCTGCATCGCGCCAGACGCTGTCATTAGTGAGAGGAAAGACTGAGATCACTGGCAAAAAGAACAACTGCGGCTTCAATTTAGAGGGGAAAAAGTTGAAAGGAAAGATCTGATGGAAAATATTAATGGACAGAGATCTTCCCGTTCGCGAGGCATCACTTCATCAAGTCTAGATTGGGTGAATGATTTCAAGCATTCGAGAATCGGGAAAACACATCACAGCGCTTCAGATGGTTCAGATGCCCTTCAAAAGCAATATTCCGTCTTAATGCATCATTTCAGTTGCAGACTCACTTGGAAAGGCGCGTTTTTGTGTGTGTAAAATGCATAATGATTTTTCTAGGGGGAAAATATCATGCTTTAAACTCTTTTGCAGCTTTCTGTAACTGGACATTTTAGTTAAATCCTGACTTGGGTGAAGAAGTGAGATCAAAAATGCCTGAGTGTTGATACATACACATCAAACCAAGTGTCATTTATTAAAAGAAAGACACTTTTCAGTCAAAACATTTCACCAAAAAAAAAAGTTTTCTTATGTTTTACATGATAAAACAACAGATATTATTTAGAATTACTGATAAAATAAACATTTTGTGGTTGTGAAATGTTAAATAAGTCCATAGATGAACTACACCTGATGTTAGTCTTCTAGTAAACATTGAGCAAAACTCATGAAAAAAAGAGAAAAGATCCTTAAAATGCAGGTAACAAGCACTTGCTTTGATATTTTCTTATCAAATGACATTCAGACATTTTTAATCGCGGCTTTACTTCCCTAACTCTTTTTTGGGGCCTGTGCGTGTAAGACCGACGGGCCACATCCTCTGATCATCATCTAAATGACTGTCTGTCTGTAACACTCAACTGCAAAGTCTCATCTTGCACAGTTAGTGGGGAAAAACCTGAAAAAAAACTGCACCACAGTCAGTGCTCTATAAGTAATGGAGGTCTTTGTTTAGAGCTCGCAGTTTTACTTGCAGCATTATCTGGGATATTTTATGTAAAGACGTAAACATAATGCTCCTGGTTTACGTAAGCTAGGAGTTCCCCTGCGTCTGGACATATTCATGCCCTTTTTTCAATGCTGACATTTGTATTGACAACTGCAAGACGCTGTAAGGAACTGGAGCGATTCTGTCGACTGGTTACGATGCTGTAAATGTTCCTTCATAAATGTTTAGAGGGAAAACGGTTTGAAGAGAATGCGAAGTGACATGTTACAACTGGAAAATATGTTTCTCCTTTAAAAACTCCAAACTGACGAGTTGTCGTAGGAAAGATCACCATAATAGACTGCGATGAGGTGAAATGAAGAGCAAATGAAGACTGAATTTCTTAAGAAAGGCCGTAGTATTCAAAGGTGTGTCTCTTCTAGAACAGATCTCAGTAATGTATCAAATTGTGCTCCAAACTTAATGCCATCTACATTCATTTTATAGGTCCAAACTCTCAATCTATGTCAATAATTGTCTCATTGGTGTCTATTTCGGGAGAAACATCTGAGATGACGCTGGTATTGAAATAAAACTTCTCCTCTTAACAATGCAGTTTATTTCTGAAAATGAAGTAAACCCTCAAAAAACTAAAACTTTCCAAATTTGAAACAAGTGTCTGGTCCTCTGGGACATTATCTGAGAGAATGAGTGGTCCTGCAAGATATACTAGATCCTTCACAGATTCTGCCTGTTTTTTGTCGCTCTTAAAATTTTACTCCAGATAAGAGGGTTTTGAACAGACCAGCATACTTAGCGTTTTTTTAATGGCACTTGGCGGGGACTGCGCGTCTTTCTGACCTCATTTCAAACTGTCATTGAAAAGCTATTTTTATAAGTCCACAGGAAGCCCAGTCACCCAGACGCTAGCAGAAGGAGGGGCCAGCCGCAATGACCACGGACTACATGACAAAAAATTAGGTGCCCTTGGAAGACACACATGCACTTCGCATATTAAGCAGATTAGTGCAGGCAAGTTTATATGTGTCATAATTTACTTACTTTTAAACCTGTTGGACTTTCTTTCTTTAATGAAACCCAAAATAAGATGTTGAGAAGATGTTCACGCTGCCTGTTAAGCTCCAAAAAGAAACAAAAAGTACCATTATATTGTAAAAATGTTGCTCTAAAAACATACATATACATACTATTCACTGCAGTTTCCAGCTGAAAATAACACCATTTGCAGTAAAACACCAACTTTTATTCCTTTTCACACAAATTATGATTACAGGTTGAATACTGATTAATTAGGATTTATTTTCACACAGTTCACTGCGCAATGCTGTGTTATGACCTCAAACCACTTTTACCATTTTCATTTTGACATTTTACATTTACTTCACATAATCAGCAAAATATGTATGACATTCCTGAAGTAAACTTGCTCGGGAGCTCACCTGATACAGCAATGCACAGTGCTCGGATATGATGAGTCCAGTAAAGCGCGAATAGCGGCACTTGATAAACAGCTATTTTGCGTGCTGTTTATATGCAGGAACTGACTTTGGCCTGTGATATGTGATTAATCGCAATTTATTTCAGAAAAAATGTGCAATTAATTAGTTAATTTTTTTAATCAATTGACGGCACTAATATATATATATATACAGGTGCATCTCAAAAAATTAGAATATCGTGAAAAAGTTA
>NW_015641017.1:275287-276824 GCF_001515625.1 Sinocyclocheilus rhinocerous
TATATATATACATACATACATACATATATAACACAGATGTCACAGTTCGGTACGTTCCTCGGTTCGATACGATTTCGGTACAACAGGAAAAAAACAAATCTACTATGCTAGGTTTCTTTTCATTTATTTTGAACAGACAGTAGAACAAATTACATTTTTTTTCCACCTAGATGTGAAAATACTAAATATTATATTAAATTATAACTTGACAGCGCAGTTGGTACTTTATCAAAATAAAATACAGTGAACCAAACATCAGCGCGCCCGCCTCTGTGTCACCGTTGGAACGCGACTGAAGTACAAAGCCTATAATTTACATAATAAATAACAGTTTAGCATTCAGATACGTTACATCGCAAATATGGACATATTATGGAAAATTTGGATTTGTGCCGAATGAGAGAGGTAGGATACACGAGCACAAAGCTCAATTTCGCAAACAGTTGAGTGCGTAAGCCTTTAAAGTATACTCCTTTGTCAGTGAGAGATGCGTTCAGAACACAGACTGTATAAAAACATGGACGTAGTGTCCGTGACGTCACCCGTAGATTTCTGAAGAGCGTTTTTGAAGCTCAAAGTGGGCGGAGCCGGCCGTAGCCATCTTGGCAGCGCGTCACCACGCGTCACTCCCGGATAATCGAAAATGGGCAAAAAGGCGAGAGCTGGTTGCTGAAGCCACACCCACCTAGCTCGACAGCTGTGTCAGCAGCGGCAATCCACCTGTCACTCAAGTGGCCACGCCCTTAATTATGCAGAACTTTAAGGCTTAATATAATTTAAACGGATGAGTTATAAATAACTTCACCCCCCTCACAGTTGTCAAGGGCAAAGTTAGCTATATAGACCAAAATAATTTTTTGAACCAGGCTGTAAACATGTTTTTTTCTGCTGTAAAGTTGGGCATTTTAACATGGGGAGTCTATGGGATTGACTCCCTTTTGCAGCCAGCCTCTAGCGGCCAGTTGACGAATTACAGTTTAAGTCACTTCCGTGTTGGCTTCACGAGAGAGAGCAGAAGGTTGCCGCTTGGTTCAGAATCAGCACATGGTCACTGTCTAGTGGGCTTTGTTTTCAAGTGCGCAACTCATGGCATTCGCTGTTCTTCTGCTGGCAGTTATCAAACAGCGTTGCATTACTGTGGGCACCCCCTTCTGGATTGAGGGTGAATTGCCTGTATTCGTTGTAAGGCCTCATGCACCGAACCGAGATGTCCATATTGTGATGGTTCGGTACGAATACATGTATCGTTACACCCTAATATATATATACATGGGCGTCGCTAGGCCATTTTTAGGGGGGCTATCACCCCTCCTCACACCACAGCTGTTTCCTCCAGCGAAAATGAACGCATACTGTATAAAACGATCATGTTGCCATTTTCATTTGAAAATTTAACTTTCAATGTAATACATTTTTCAGTGCATGTGGCAAAGAGGTTTGCATACTTGAGCTAAGGAAAGAGGGTTGTACTATGTGTGTAGCCTACAGTAAACAGGTGTGTGTGTGTGTGTGTGTGTGTGTGTGAGAGAGAGAGAGA
>NW_015641017.1:277074-287410 GCF_001515625.1 Sinocyclocheilus rhinocerous
TATTATATATATATATATATATATATATATATATATATATTTCAGTATGTTTAAAAGAATATTCAAAAAGTAAAATTCCCATGATGTTTGCAAAATTCTAAAATGGAATGTTCCCTTTACGTTCACATAACAAAAAAGGTTTTTAAAACATTTTAAAAAATGGATGTTTTGAATAGTCAGAGAACATTCTGAAATAATGTTTTCATAACTTGATGGGAACTATATGTTTTTAGAACATATTTTTGTTAGCTGGGTAAGTACTTTTAAGAGTTCAGTGTCTTGTATGCGTTCACTGTATGGAAAAAAGCAGTGTTGACATTCTCCTAAAGATGTTTCATGTTTCACAGAAGAAAAAATAAAGTCCTACAGGTTCAGAATGACACAAGGGTGAGTAAACGATGACAAAACTTTCATTTTTGGCCGAACTCTCCCCTTTTTTTTATCCCGGCTGTTTGCTATCTGTCTGCTGTGTTGTTTGCTGTTCTCACAGAGCCCTTGTGCATGATGTGTTAGGACAGATATAGAAATGTAGGACCCCACCTCAGACAGAATGACTTAAGCCTGGACCCTCCTCTTCTGCCGGCCAGGGGAATTCCTGGCAGAGTGATTTTTAAACCTAATGACTGAATCACATTGCCAGGGATTTCCAATGGCTCGTGTGAGGGACTCGACTCGGAGACTGCAGACATGCCAGATATATGCATTGCAAACACACACACACCTGAACACGTGAGACCCTAATCCTGAAGGAATGCAGACCGTCTCGCACATGAGTTAGTGGTGACAGAAGTGCCAATTCACGTGCATTTCTATGCGGGCTGTATGATGTCAGGGCTTAACCCACTTGTGAACACTGCATTAAACTTCTTTGTTCACAGTGGTTAAGTTCTGCCATCCTGGGACCCAAATCACCAAAGGAGAAGTTAAAGTCAAAAGTGTCATCAAAATTAATGCATGCACACTGAGTACTGTGACATGATATTCTCATTGCATGAATAATGTTCCTGAAAAACTGCATTAAAGATGCACTAGACTGAGACTAATTCTAGGTTTGACTCTTCTTGCTGTTCAATCTTACGCTGTTGTGACAGGCCTGTTTTTATCTTGTCCGAAGTAATCTTCATCTCAGGTGTTTAGCACAATATACAACAAACGAGCCGTAGCCTGAAAATAAAAATACTAGGATAAACATCTTTTGTTGGTACTGGAACAAATTCCTGTCAAAACATGGTGGATTTTTTTCAGGCGGCAAACCACCTAATGCCACTAACTTCCTCTAATCCAACAAAAATATGACCCAAGAGTGCCTTGCTAACGTTCCCATTAATGAAAACGTTATTTCTGAATGTTCCGAAAATATTACAAAAAATAACAAACATTTGTTATGTGTTAAGGGACCATTCCGTTTTAGAATTTTGCAAACCTTAAGGGAATGTTACTTTTGAATGTTCTCTCAACGTTCTGAAACCAGTACTAATATTAAAAATAAATAAATAAAATGTTTTAGAAATAAAACATTACATGAATGACGTATAAATACCATTTCTGTGCTAATGTTTTGAGAACATTATTAAAGACCAGAAAACTCTAAACAAACATGATTTTAATTATATATTATATTAACATTTTATTAGTGACTGGAAGAAAGTTTGTTCAGAATTTTGAGAGAACTTTAGCCAAAGTTCTGGAAACGTAGCTGCTGGCAAAGTAGAATACCAATGTTCATATTATATTCCAAATTTTGAAAAGCCTCACTACTAATTCATAGTTTTTTCCAGAGTGTTTTTGTTCAAATTTCATTGAAATTACAGTTTTTTTTTTTTTATTTAAAAAAAATAATTTATTCAGACCTGTAAACAATATTTATTTATTGTCATTTATTTATTTGATTAGATTTATATCTTTCATTGACCACCAGTGAACCAACTGAATCAAGTAGGCTATATCGAATCTACTTAACCCTAACCATTAACTACATTAATAAATAAATGACTGGTTGATATGAATGCTCTTCCAGGACTAACAAAAGATATTGACCCAGGAACCCATCTTACTGAAATGACATGGAAAGTGGGATGCAAATTTCAGGTTTTTACATTATAAAAAAGATATTGCATATGTCTTTTGTAAGTTTGCAACTGTTAATCCTGTTAGTGAAGCTGAAAAATGTGTGCATTAAATAAAAAAACCCTGAAAATCAGCACTTCAGTATGAGTTCTCAGCAAAATGAGGCAACTAGTAAAGCTGCAAAAGGCATATTACGGGTACCTCAATTTGAACTGCCTCAAAAAAGAACAAAAGCATGATGTATTCATGCAAAACAGGCATAAACAGCGAACACGAACTTAATGTCAAAGTTTGCCAACAGGGATGTTTAGGACAGTTGCTAAGTGACCACACATGTCCGAACTGAATCTGAACTTCGGCGGTCCAGTTTCAACAAAACCTCTTCAAATGGATGCCACACAAAAGAGGAATTTATGGCAGGGCAGCCATTCAGAAACTGTTTGTAACCAAGGCCCAAACGATGCATTAAACACAAAACAATGGAAAAAATGGTCCAGTGACTCATCTTTTACCGTATCTCCTGCATCCAGGCGGGTTTATCTTACGAGAAAGCCAAAGGATGCCTACAGTGCAGCTGTGAAACATGGTGGGGGATCTGTAAGAGTACGGGCCGGGTCTCACACAAATCCTTAGGTGATTGGTCCACAGGATCATGTAAAGGTGACCCAGGTTCACGAACGCCGTTCTAGCGTAATGTTCCCATATACGGCCAGAGTTCAAGAGGGATTTTAAGAATACCAGAATCAAGTCAAACGGCCTTCACTGCCTGCATGAAGCCAAACCAAAACATCATTGAACCATTACAGAAAGTTCTGAAGAACATAGATTCACAAATAATAATGTGCTGAAGCTACTATTAAAACAAGGTGTTGCCTTGATATCATTAGATGGATGGATGGATGGATGGATAGATTCTCATTACTCATTTATTTATTTATTCATGGCATTATTTTATCCATGTCGGAGCATATAAATGAGATTGGTTTCATATTGGTTTCAATAAAAATATTTATTTATTTTACAGATTGATAGATTTAATATTGGTGCTATATATATACACACACACACACACACACACACACACATATATATATATATATATACACACATATACACACATATATATATACATTTTTATTATGTTTTATTGTTTGTTTGTCTTGCATATTTAATGTATATATTTAATGTTATATTATGTATAATATAAAAAAATATACATCATGAAAATAAATTTTGTACAGCCTTTAAATTATGCTTAGTCATTGTATATGTTACTGAGAATCAAACAGGACTTTGTGTATCGTTATGGATATGCACTGTAATTTATGTCTTTATACAATATATATATATATATATATATATATAGAGATGCATGTATATGTATGTATGAGTCATAAATACCTGAGGTTACTGGTTTCATACTCGACGTCTGTGTCTCAGTCTGCTATTATTTTGGTGCGTGTGGCTTGTCTCTGTGTCTCTGTCCCGTGGGCTGGTCTCCTGTGCCTGCTGTTCTGATAATCAGTGGATGGCTGTAGCTGGCTCAGTTCAGCAGGAACAGGGGTCTGGTCTTCTCTCTGTGGACTTCTGCTCCACACACACTAAAACACAGAGAAAGGACCGTTCACGCTACTGCTGCTCCACACTATCACAGGTATGAAAACATAAATGACATATCATTTATCATGATACAATGATGTAATATTCACATTTTGCCCACATATAATAGTAGTTAAATATTATTGAGCAATGTAAATAAATTCAATTGAGTGATAATATGTATTGTCAATTGGGGAGACACTGCAGGCAAAAACACAGTCGATTTTGGGCTTTTTGGTTTTTCATAAAGTGTTTTATCAGACTAGTGGAAAGAAAACATCCTAAAGACACTGCTAAGTGTTTCTTTTATAGCACTTTATCTATGTGTGTCAATAGGTTTCAATTACAATACATATTTTTAAAGGCTGTTTTCTGAAAATGAGTTTTTTCTCCTCACTGAGCCATAAATCTCCACTTCAGTAGCACTTACACACACCAAACTTTACATTTTTATTCCTGTCTGTATCCTGAAGGTTTTTACAGAGGGATTTGTTCATATATAATTTGCTTGATTATATACAACATTTTATTCCCCCCAAAATTGTGAAAATATATTGTTTTCTGTCCGTTCTAAGTATTTTCTGAATTATGGAGTGACAAAATGAGATACCCAAAATTCCCTCTGTAAAAACTTTTGACTCTAATATGTCAAAAAAAATTAAAGAAGAATTCGGAAACTGACTTCATCCAGTGTTTAGATTTTTGTACTAGAAATGTATGCAAATTAGCGCATATTTCATTAAATAATGACTCATTTGCATATTTAAACCTAACATTTTAGAAAACGTGTAATACAAAAAATGTTTACAATTATCAATGTAATCAATCAGCTGGGTAAGTAAGGCGATAACTATTAGTTCTTTTTTTTTTACCCTATTCACCTGCAGTGTCTCGCCTTCTACAAATAAAATCACTTTCAAAAATATCTTACCTGTACGTTTCCATTTTTTATCAGCATCTGAAATAATAAATGGTAATAAACTTGGTATTTTAAAACATTAAAATAAGTATTAAAACTGATTTATTTAATATAAATATATTTCTTATATTTTATCTGGTATATATTAATCATTTCTATTTATTCCAATTAATATGTGTATTTATCATATGTGCATTGTCTTTTACAGTTCAGCTTTTCTTCTTCTATAAGAGCTTTTCTTCTATAATAAGAAATGATCTGAAACACAATACAATTTTAAATATATTTATATAAAAAAATATTTTATCAAGTGTAAATCGTTTAAAAAAGATAAAATATTTTAAATATAAACTTTTTACATACAAACATGTTAAATATTGCTATAAACCAATTATGAGAGCTGTTTTGTTGAAATAACTGAGACATAAAGTTTATATATATATATAAATGTATATTTTTAAATGATATTAAAACAGATAGCCTATATATTTATATATGAATTGACAATATATATTTAATCTGATGGCGCGGGTTAAACAAATAACTTCATAAAATAAAATATATTTAAAATATCTATTAAAATCAATTGAGAAAAATATATAACAGGAAAAAAGAATGGTTGGTTTAGTTTATACTAGTTTCTAGTCTGGAAACCTTTTTGGTGTGAGGGGTAATGGATCATTACCATTGTACCTTTGTTGCTCCAAATCCCTGAATAGGGGTTATGCACAACAGACTTCCGTATTCTGTTAACCGGGTCTCGTCGCTTCCGGTTGAAGCGTTTTGCGTTAAATATGAAGCAGTTTTACTCAAGATGCCTTCGAAGTAGATACCAATGATGATCATAACCAATGTCCATCACATATGCGGACTGATATCTAAAAGTTTCTTTTATTTTTATTCTTTTCACATTTAGATATAAAAATTTAATAAAACGTCAACAATAAAAACAGCTAGCTAGTTTAACTGATTATCTTAAAAGTCCAAAGATATCGCTATTATTTAATACGGCTGTTAACACGTTCTCCAACAAGCGGAAGCCATGAGACCTGTTTTCCGGGTTTGGTCAGGTGATGTTCGACATATACCCTATTAAGTGCACTACAGGTATTTGGAATTAATATGTCAGTTTAAAAAACTTAGCAGTAGCAAGCAGGATAATAAATACCTCTCACTCTGACACATAAAGCCCTTTCTCCAGCATACCCCAAACTACTCTATATAGATGTGCACTAATTGTGGTTCTGTTTCAGAACCTAGCCAGCTGCTTACAGAGGCGCCATTGATATATGAATATGAATATTTTCTTATAAGCATCACATATAACGTTTTCCTTCATTTCTTTTCATTTCAGAGGGCTTAGAAAAGCAGACATCTGTTTGTGAAACTAGCGTTTGCTATTTGCATTGCTGTGAATGTCGAGTTTCTTTTCAGTCTATACTTAGAAAGAAACGTCGTGGGGTTTTTTTTCAGAAAATTATCACCACCTGTCCTCTTCGTTTGTTCATCATTTTTCTTCTCCCATGTCACGTTCAGTTCTCTGTTATTTCCCCAAACGGTAAACGGTGAAATGTGTCAACAGCTTTCATTTTCTCCCCAGCTGCCATCGCGGGCCAAACAATGGGAAAATACAGCAAGTGACCATGGAAACCCAAACACACACACAATAGGCCTACATACAAATACGGATATTTCAATGTTTGGTCGCCAAACCACAAGAGGAACCACGGTCTGAGTCGCTTTAGAAATCACTTCTAAGAATAATCCGTACCGAGCGCCACAGATACAGCGGCCTGTGACGGTATACTGTAAGCATTAACAAACAATAGTTGCAAGATATGCCATGTTCCTCTAAAGCTTTACATAAAACGATTTTTTTAAATGTTCAAATAAAAAGAAAAATGTAATTAATATATTAATAAATCAATTAATGATAAATTATTGATGATTATTATAAATTTTATTTGATTAATTTATACATTTTTTTTTTTACAATTGATTAAATTGATTAATAATTAATAATAATTAATAGTGTATGAAAACGTATGATATATTTAACTTGTGTGTATACATATACGTTGTTATATATTATATATAAATATAAAATTAAATAATGTAGTAGTTATAAATATTCATATCTCCTTTGTGTGCATATATATAAATATTTAGCATGTTTGTATTTTTAAAAAGTTTATATTAAACGATATTTGATTAATGTTTTAATGTGTTTTTAATGTGACTTTTTTATTGTGTAAATAAATAATAAATTAAAAGTACAATTTTAATTAATATATGAATTAATAAACTATTCTAAATACTTTTGCTTTCATTTTTTTAAAAATAAAAATGAAATTCAAATTAATACATTTAATTAAAATTGTAATTATTTATTTCTATATTTATTTATTTTGTATTTTTTAAATATTTAAATATCTAAATATAATCTCAATAAATATGAATTGTATAATTTTTTACATTAAAATAATATAATTATATTATTTAAATATATATTTTACTTTTAGAATTTATAAACATTAACTTATATAATGCGTTAAAATTGATTTGTATATAATATGTGTGTGTGTGTGTGTGTGTGTGTGTGTATTATAAAATATTGTAATATAGGCTAATATATATTTTACTTGTTTATATTACTAAATTATATTTACATTTACATTTAGTCATTTAGCAGATGCTTTTATCCAAAGAGACTTGATGAGAACAATGAAATGAGGACAATAGAAGCAATCAAAATCAACAAAAGAGCAATGATATACAAGAGCTATAACAAGTCTTAGTTAGCTTAAAAGCAGTACACGTAGCAAGTTTTTAAAAATTATATATTAGATAAAAAGAAAACAGATAGAATAGAAAAAGAATAGAGCAAGCTAGGGTTAGAGGCCTTTTTTGCTTTTGTTAATTGTATAATAAATAAAAAGAAAACAAATAGATAGAATACAAAAAGATTAGAGAAGCTAGTGTTAGGTTTTTTTATACACACAATGCTTATAAATATTACTTTTAATTAATTTTGTTTGACTATATATTTAATAAAATATTGTTTAAAATAAAAATACTTATATACAAGGAAACGTCTCGGTTACATTTGTAACCTTGGTTCCCCGAAGGAGGGAATGGAGACATCACGTCGGTGACCGACGAATTGGGAATCTCGCCAGAGAGACCAATCCACTTCCATCCATCAAGTCGCCTGAGCAACGGTGGCTCGTAGCGCCGATCTCGTCATGCAAAGTAAGTGACCGCGGCCGGTGGCAAGGTTCCATTCATAATTGTATGCAATACAATACAATACAATTGCAGTGAATGGAATCCACTTCGAGTGTAACTAAACGAACCAATGGGCATTGGCATGCAGAATTCGCATCTGGCTGCCACACCCCGCAGCGTGGGTATAAGAGGCAGCAGGTGCACCGCATTCATTCATGTTTTCACTGAGGAGCCGATCTGGTGACCCGGCAGCTCAGCGGTGGTACAGCAACTGTGGCAACGTGACGTGACGTCTCCTTTCCCTCATTCAGGGAACGAGGGTTACATACGTAACCGAGACGTTCCCTTTCAGTCGGTCACTCTCGACGTCACGTCGGTGACTGACGAATTGGGAATCCCTACCAACGCGCCACAGGTGCTGCCCCCTCCAGTGCCCTGTCTAAGCCTCCTGATCCTTCCTATAAGGCAGACGATAGGACCGGGCCCTACACAGAGAAGGTCGACTACTGCTGTTCCTTTTGAAACCCATTCAGTAGGACGTGGATAACACTGGGAAACGTGCCCTTCCTACTTGGAAGAGGCACGCTGCGGAGTCACCTCCTCCCAGGGGGGGTTGAGTGACATCTAGTCACCCCGTAGGGTCCTATTGCACATGGAAGTCTCTGGGATGGCTCAGGGGCTGCACCATTTAGAGACGGCAGAATGCAGTCTGCCAGGGGAAACACGGCCCTGGTAACTGTACCGTGGATTATAGACAACTCTGAACCGGGCCTCTCAGTGGCCCTACCCGTTTGAGGTGAGAACACAGGAGGAAACTGGTTCGACACGTAGGTTATAGAACTTAGCAAACGTGTTAGGAGTTGCCCAGCCCGCAGCTCTACAAATATCTGCTAGCGAGGCACCACGAGCCAGCGCCCAGGACGATGCGACACCCCTGGTGGAGTGAGCATGCAGCCTGAGCAGGCAGGGCACACCTTGTGCTTCATAGGCCAAGGTGATGGCATCCACTATCCAGTGGGCCATCCTCTGCTTGGAGATAGCTTTCCCCTTCTGCTGTCCTCCGTAACAGACAAAGAGCTGCTCTGAGGTCCTGAAGCTTTGAGTTCTATCCACAAGCTGTACCAGTGCGCGTACAGGACAGAGCAAAGCTAGGGCTGGGTCTGCCTCCTCCAGGGGCAGCACTTGCAGGTTAACCACCTGGTCCCTGAAGGGAGTGGTAGGAACCTTGGGCACGTAGCCAGGACGGGGTCTCAGTGTTGCACTGGAGTCAGCCGGCCCAAACTCAAGGCACAGTTCGTCGACCGAAAACACCTGCAGGTCCCCCACCCTCTTGATCCAGGCCAATGCAGTCAGGAGTAGGGTTTTCATGGAGAGAAACTTAAGGGAGCAGTTTGTAGGTCTCTTAGCACCAATGCTAAATCCCAAGAGGGTAAGAAGGGGGGCCTAGGAGGACTTAACCTTCTTGCCCCCCTAAGGAACCTGACAACCAGGCCGTGCTTCCCCACTGACCTACCCTCTATGGGGTCGTGGTGTACAAAGATTGCAGTGGTGTAAACCTTAAGGGTGGAGGGGGACAACCTACGCGCCAACCCTTACTGCAAGAAGGAAAGCACAGCTCTGATCGAACATTTCCAGGGGTCTTCTCGGTGAGAGGAACACCATTCGACGAACAGGTTCCACTTCAGCGCATAGGCCTGTCTTGTGGATGGCGCTCGTGTTGAAGCGATAGTGAGAGCTACTTCCTGGGGTAGGTCACCTAGAACCTCCGCGTCCCGTCCAGGGACCACACATGGAGTTTCCACAGTTCCGGACGCGGGTGCCAGAGGGTGCCCCGTCTCTGAGAAAGCAGATCCTTCCTCAGAGGAATCGGCCAGGGAGGGGCTGTCGCGAGGAGCATGAGTTCCAGGAACCAGGTCCTGTTGGGCCAATATGGAGCCACTAACAAGACCTGCTCCTCGTCCTCCCTGATCTTGCACAGTGTCTGTGCGAGCAGGCTCACTGGGGGGAACGCATATTTGCGCAGGCCCCGGGGCAAGCTGTGTGCCAGTGCATCCGTGCTGAGCGTTGCCTCGGTTAGGGAGTAGAACCACTGGCAGTGGGTGGTTTCTGGAGATGCAAACAGGTCTACCTGAGCAACTCCGAACCGTCTCCAGATCAGCTGAACCCCCTGGGGGTGGAGTCTCCACTCTCCTGGAAGTGCTGCTCGAGACAGCTTGTCGGCTGCCCGATTGAACACTCCTGGGATGTGGATGGCACAAAGGGACCTCAGATGCTTCTGACGCCAAAGGAGGAGGTGGCGGGCGAGTTGCGACATGCGACGGGAGTGTAAACCACCTTGCCGGTTGATATACGCAACGGTCGCAGTGTTGTCAGTGCGGACCAGAACGTCCCTGCCCCGAAGGCGCCCTCTGAGGCGGCTCAGGGAAAGGCATACTGCCAGCAACTCAAGGCAATTGATATGCCAACGCAGTTGGGGACCCGTCCAAACCCCTGACACTGCGTGCCCGTTGTACGTGGCCCCCC
>NW_015641017.1:288264-290866 GCF_001515625.1 Sinocyclocheilus rhinocerous
AGTCGTGTGTTTATTAGTCACGTTGAATCAATGAAAGCAGTTAAATCTTCTGTTTTTTCAGCTGCAGCGATTGAGATGGAGATTTACTACTGATCACAGAACCGTGCTTCACTGACAAGATGTGAGCATGAATATCGCAGCTTTTGCCTAATCGCGATAACGGTTACATTTACATTTAGTCATTTAGCAGACGCTTTTATCCAAAGCGACTTACAAATGAGGACAATGGAAGCAATCAAAATCAACAAAAGAGCAATGATATACAAGAGCTATAACAAGTCTTAGTTAGCTTAAAAGCAGTACACGTAGCAAGTTTTTAAAAATTATATATTAGATAAAAAGAAAACAGATAGAATAGAAAAAGAATAGAGCAAGCTAGTGTTAGAGGCCTTTTTTGCTTTTGTTAATTGTATAATAAATAAAAAGAAAACAAATAGATAGAATACAAAAAGATTAGAGAAGCTAGTGTTAGGTTTTTTTATACACACAATGCTTATAAATATTACTTTTAATTAATTTTGTTTGACTATATATTTAATAAAATATTGTTTAAAATAAAAATACTTATATACAAGGAAACGTCTCGGTTACATTTGTAACCTTGGTTCCCCGAAGGAGGGAATGGAGACATCACGTCGGTGACCGACGAATTGGGAATCTCGCCAGAGAGACCAATCCACTTCCATCCATCAAGTCGCCTGAGCAACGGTGGCTCGTAGCGCCGATCTCGTCATGCAAAGTAAGTGACCGCGGCCGGTGGCAAGGTTCCATTCATAATTGTATGCAATACAATACAATACAATTGCAGTGAATGGAATCCACTTCGAGTGTAACTAAACGAACCAATGGGCATTGGCATGCAGAATTCGCATCTGGCTGCCACACCCCGCAGCGTGGGTATAAGAGGCAGCAGGTGCACCGCATTCATTCATGTTTTCACTGAGGAGCCGATCTGGTGACCCGGCAGCTCAGCGGTGGTACAGCAACTGTGGCAACGTGACGTGACGTCTCCTTTCCCTCATTCAGGGAACGAGGGTTACATACGTAACCGAGACGTTCCCTTTCAGTCGGTCACTCTCGACGTCACGTCGGTGACTGACGAATTGGGAATCCCTACCAACGCGCCACAGGTGCTGCCCCCTCCAGTGCCCTGTCTAAGCCTCCTGATCCTTCCTATAAGGCAGACGATAGGACCGGGCCCTACACAGAGAAGGTCGACTACTGCTGTTCCTTTTGAAACCCATTCAGTAGGACGTGGATAACACTGGGAAACGTGCCCTTCCTACTTGGAAGAGGCACGCTGCGGAGTCACCTCCTCCCAGGGGGGGTTGAGTGACATCTAGTCACCCCGTAGGGTCCTATTGCACATGGAAGTCTCTGGGATGGCTCAGGGGCTGCACCATTTAGAGACGGCAGAATGCAGTCTGCCAGGGGAAACACGGCCCTGGTAACTGTACCGTGGATTATAGACAACTCTGAACCGGGCCTCTCAGTGGCCCTACCCGTTTGAGGTGAGAACACAGGAGGAAACTGGTTCGACACGTAGGTTATAGAACTTAGCAAACGTGTTAGGAGTTGCCCAGCCCGCAGCTCTACAAATATCTGCTAGCGAGGCACCACGAGCCAGCGCCCAGGACGATGCGACACCCCTGGTGGAGTGAGCATGCAGCCTGAGCAGGCAGGGCACACCTTGTGCTTCATAGGCCAAGGTGATGGCATCCACTATCCAGTGGGCCATCCTCTGCTTGGAGATAGCTTTCCCCTTCTGCTGTCCTCCGTAACAGACAAAGAGCTGCTCTGAGGTCCTGAAGCTTTGAGTTCTATCCACAAGCTGTACCAGTGCGCGTACAGGACAGAGCAAAGCTAGGGCTGGGTCTGCCTCCTCCAGGGGCAGCACTTGCAGGTTAACCACCTGGTCCCTGAAGGGAGTGGTAGGAACCTTGGGCACGTAGCCAGGACGGGGTCTCAGTGTTGCACTGGAGTCAGCCGGCCCAAACTCAAGGCACAGTTCGTCGACCGAAAACACCTGCAGGTCCCCCACCCTCTTGATCCAGGCCAATGCAGTCAGGAGTAGGGTTTTCATGGAGAGAAACTTAAGGGAGCAGTTTGTAGGTCTCTTAGCACCAATGCTAAATCCCAAGAGGGTAAGAAGGGGGGCCTAGGAGGACTTAACCTTCTTGCCCCCCTAAGGAACCTGACAACCAGGCCGTGCTTCCCCACTGACCTACCCTCTATGGGGTCGTGGTGTACAAAGATTGCAGTGGTGTAAACCTTAAGGGTGGAGGGGGACAACCTACGCTCCAACCCTTGCTGCAAAAAGGAAAGCACGGCTTTGATCGAACATTTCCGGGGGTCCTCTTTGTGAGAGGAACACCATTCGACGAACAGGTTCCACTTCAGAGCATAGGCCCGTCTCGTGGACGGTGCTCGCGCTGAAGCGATAGTGAGTGCTACCTCCTGGGGTAGGTCACCTAGAAGCTCCGCGTCCCATCCAGGGACCATACATGGAGTTTCCACAGGTCCGGACGCGGGTGCCAGAGAGTGCCCCGTCTCTGAGAAAGCAGATCCTTCCTCAGAGGAATCGGCCGGGGGGGGGGGGGGG
>NW_015641017.1:291403-326992 GCF_001515625.1 Sinocyclocheilus rhinocerous
CGACCAGTGACCACCGCTGCTGACTGCCGTAACGCAGGTCTCGCTGCAATCACTCGAGGAGAAAAAGAGCAGTAGTGATGTACCACCGCTCGGCTCCGAAGCAAAAAGATGACTGAATGCGGTGCACATGCTGCCTCTTATACCCGCGCTGCGGGGTGTGGCAGCCAGATGCGAATTCTGCATGCCAATGCCCATTGGCTTGTTTAGTTACACTCGAAGTTTCACCGACGTGACATAGAGAGTGACCGACTGAAAGGGAACCATAAGTAAAATGTTTGGATGCATAATGGTAATGAGATTCAGATTTTTTAAAATGTGCTTAATTTATGCAGTATAATTTATAGTTTTATGCAAAATATATAACCTGATTGTAATTTAAAATATTATATTTAACTATATTTTAACTTTTTAAATGTTTTAATAATTAAAAGCAAACGTATATTGCATCTATAATGTTTCTCTTATGCATTCTATTAGATACTATGAAATATTCCACTAGGCACTGTTTAGTGACTGAATGTATCTGAATGAGCGAGGTGTGTGTGTGTGTGTGTTTAGTCCAGCAGGTGTGGACGCTTCTTCTTCTGCTGCTCATGTGGCGAACAAGAGCGCCGGATGTTTGCTCACACTAAAGCTGTCTCCATGGCAACGAAGAAACCCGTCAGTCAGCGCGAGCAGACGGCTGCGTCAGTGCTAGAACTGACATAATCGTACTTCCTGTTTCTCAGACATTATTACCGGCGGGAGCTTCTCGTTATTTTTCAAGTTAACTTCTTCGCCGCGCTCTCACCTTTAACGCACTCCAGCAGCGCCTCTCCCTCTCCCTCTCCCACCTGTATTTCTATATAGTCTTTGCTCACACCTCGCAGATTTACGACAGACGAGAGGCAGTGAGGGCCGGTGTTGTGTAATATTCAGTTCCTGTGAAAAACTGTACAAACTGTATAACTATATATCAGGGGCGTAGCCATCATTTCAGAAGTGAGGGGGACAGAAATGTTATATATATATATATATATATATATCCAACCTGACAGAACTGGAGAGGATCTGCAAGGAGGAATGGCAGAGGATCCCCAAGTCCAGGTGTGAAAAACTTGTTGCATCTTTCCCAAAAAGACTCATGGCTGTATTAGATCAAAAGGGTGCTTCTACTAAATACTGAGCAGAGGGTCTGAATACTTAGGACCATGTTATATTTCAGTTTTTCTTTTTTAATATATCTGCAAAAATGTCAACAATTCTGTGTTTTTCTGTCAACATGGGGTGCTGTGTGTACATTAATGAAGAAAAAAAATTAACTTAAATGATTTTAGCAAATGGCTGCAATATAACAAAGAGTGAAAAATTTAAGGGGGTCTGAATACTTTCCGTACCCACTGTATAATATTGACCATGGTATAGTTTTGTGTTGTGCTGAGTTGGTTCCAATCCTCTTCTTCACTGTGAGATGTGTCCTCCTTGCAGTCAAAGTCATAGATAAATCCAGTCAACAGATAGCCCACATTAGTAGGAATAGCTGAAATATTGTAATAGCAACCTACTGTGGTATGATATGATTCTGTGTCAGTCTCATGCATGGGGAACAGTTCTCATCTTCACTGTTAGATGTGTCATCCTGTTAATCAGAAACATGGAAAAGTATAACAGATAACCCACATTAAAATATAGTATATAGCAGAACAGCTGAAATTACAGCAACCTACTGTGGTATGATGTGGTGCTGTTTCAGTCTTATAGCATGAGGAACTGTTCTCATCTTCACTGTTAGATGTGTCATCCTTGTAATCAGAAACACATACAAATATGTGACTTTGTTGCTCAAATTAAAAATCTTAAAAATTAAAAATAATTTATGTGGTGATCATTTTAGTCATGATATACTGTATTACAGGGCTCTTCAGATCTGGTCCTGAAGGGCCACTGCCCTGCAGAGTTTAGCTCCAACCCTGATCAAACTTATCTACCTGTGATTTTCTAGTGATCCTGAAGACCTTTAATAGCTTGCTCAGGTGTGTTTTGATCAGGGTTGGAGCTAAACTGTGCAGTGCAGTGGCCCTTCAGGACCAGATTTGAAGAGCCCTGCTGTATTATGATAGTAATGTAACATCTTAGAATGGTATGGGACATAAGCTGCATTTAAGCTTTGTACTTACTTGACGAACTGTATCTTGCAACCATGCTTTATATTGCTTTTTCCTAAATCCTTAAAGCAACATAAAAGAATCCTTTAAGTTATTCGATTATTGTCTGTTTTGCTGTAATCAGGCAAAACAGCTTAGACGATTTATATTATTATTACACAAACTATGCTGTTTTGACACTGTTGCAGTTAATGCTTTAATGCTAAACATTGATAGGCCTACTTCATTACCTTTTCGAAATAATCCATTAAACACGTAGCGATTTGAGGAGCGTGCACTAATATTTTCAGTTCCATTCATTAGGGCGTTGTCTCAAGGACACGCCCACACTAGGGGAACTAATTAATAATCACGTAAACTCCACCCACTGGAACAGTTTTTCACAGGAACTGAATATTACACAACACCGGGTCACCATGGCAACATAACAGGTAAATAGAGAGTAAGATAAGAGAGTGAGGCGGCTGATCAACACATTCACACACAATACTGCACATAAAGCCGCCCACAGATACGAAGAACCTGCACTTTCCCCCCTCCATCTGATTGCCACACATCCGCAGGTCAGACACAATTAGCTGGAAGTGCAGAATGGGGACGATGATTGTTTGGAAGAAGGAATCAATCAATATTTGTTCTAAATGACACATGTTCAGTTAGGCTTAAATTAAACTTTATCTTTTCATTTTACATTTACATTTAGTCATTTAGCAGACTGCACTTCTATCCAAAGACTTACAAATGATGACAATAGAAGCAATCAAAACCAACAAAAGAGCAATTATATGCAAGTGTTATGACAAGTATCAGTTAGCCTAACACAGTACACATAGCAAGGTTTATATACAGTGGTGTGAAAAAGTGTTGCCCCCCTTCCTGATTTTAAAGTCTTCCAGGCCAGTCAAAGTCTAGGTTTAAGTCTTCCAGGCTAGTTTATGTCTAGTAGGCTTAAGTCTTCCAGGCCAGGCTTTTCTTCTAAGAAAGAACACAAACAGGCAAAAGGACTTCATATAAGACAGCTGGTGCTCATACTTTTCCATTCACAGCCTTTGTGTAAATTTCATCTCGATAAATCCTTCCACACGCATAATAAATTGTATAGGGTTAAGAAAAGCCATGTCTCCAGTGCAACGCACAACTCATCTTCTGCAGGACTTTAATAAACATTCATGCCAGTAAAGCAAACACTTAGAGCAGGAGAGCATTTCCAAATGGGACAATAATGGGGGAAAATGGAAATCCATAACATGGGGGAACGTTTTACTGGAATCGAGCCTAATGTGCTGCTGGGTAAGATCAGCTCAAATTCAGTGTCCTGGCTAGTGTACTGAAACAAACAGGAACGAAGGAAGCATATGCTGGATATATTTGATGCTGCCTTGAAATTTGTCACTTTGAAATAAAGCGTCTACTTAATATGCATAAATGTTTTCAGTTTCATGTGGCATCTACTTAAGTATGTCCATAAAACTGACTTGCAAAAAACAGCAACCTGTCCTAAATGAAAGATGAAGAAAAAAAAAAAAAAAACATGAGATGCAGGCTTTGCATGCAAGTTCAGATATGCACTATTTAGTTCAAGACAGATTACTTATCGCTGTAAGTTCAAACGTGCAAAAGGAAGTTTGAAACTAGGCTAACAAAACCGACACATTCAATAGATCAATTAGGTCAAAACACTTGATTTGCACACTTACTACAGCTGAGCAAATGTTATCACAGCGCATGCCGTTAACATCCCGACTACCGCTTTCAACAGAACTGCTAAATACGGAATAAATCTCTACAGTTTCTCACTGTAATTAAATAAACTGTTTACACACGCCAGGCCAAGTGAAGTAAATCAGAGTCTCTTGTGAATAACAGAAATGTACAGTAGTGGTTCAGGAGATTGTTGGATTGCAGATAGTGAAACACGACTGCCCTCTGCTGGCCTTAAAGTGACAGAACCATAAAGATGCGGCATCTGTTTAGAGATGAAAACATACATTGGGTTTTAAATTATTTAACGTCTTTCAACTCCATTCATGTCCATGCATTTTAACAGCTACATAATAATAAAATAATGTTATTAAGTTATTTTTTAAATTATATATATATATATATATATATATATATCAGTGGCGAGCGGTGATTTTTTAACCGGATATGCTGAGTGATAAGACCCCCCCCCACACACACACACTTTAGGACACTCAAAAGGGATCACAGATGACAAATAGCTAAGAAACACCGTGGCAGCTGTCGATTTAAATAGTATGCACATTTCCTACCTTATTTGTAAATGAAATTCATCTCAAATCCTTCTATAGTTTCAAGTTTATCCATTATTCGAATGCAAGAAAAATATATCTGGTTTTCCAAGTAAAACGGCAAAATAACGTGTACACGTAGTTACGTTATGATACGTAATCATAGGGTGGGGATCCATAGCAACAGAACAGAGCGGAGCCCAGAAAGCTGCGGAGAATCCGCTCGCCCGGAAGCAACCGCAACTGGTAGATTTAGAGAAAATTACTGCCTTTTGGCAAATAAATCATTGTACGTACTTATTCCTAACTCTTTAAGCTTTAAGTTACACTTCAAATGACAAGGGATCAACTTATAATCATGTTTATATGAATTATCCCCTGAACTTAATTCGCTCAAATGGCCTGGGTATGCGGAGCATTCGCAGCTTATATGGATTTATACATCATCTGAAAGCTGAATAAATAAGCTTTCTATTGATGTACGGTGTGTTAGGATAGGACAATATTTGGCAGAGATACAACTATTTGACAATCTGCAATCTGAGGGTGCAAAAAAAATCCAAATATTGAGAAAATCGCCTTTAAAGTTGTCCAAATGAAGTCCTTAGCAATACATATTACTAATCAAAAATGAAGTTTTCATATATTTATTGTAGGAAATTTACAAAATATCTTCATGGAACATGGTCTTTTTTTGGCTATTGCTACAAATATACCTGTGCTACTTATGACTGGTTTTGTGCTCCAGGGTCTGTCTCACTCACTCACTCACTCACACACACAGTTTCCCATAGTTAATTATTTTTTTCACTTTATATTCATCAAAGAATCCTGAAAAAGTATCACAGGTTCAGCACAACTGTATCCAACATTGATAATAAATCAGCATATTAGAATGATTTCTGAAGGATCATGTGACACTGAAGAGTAATGATGCTAAAAATTCAGATTATAAAATATAATAAAATAGAAAACCATTATTTAAATTGCAATAATATTTCAGAATATTAGTTTTTTTCTATAGTTTTGATCAAATAAATGCAGCCTTGATAAGCATAAGACATGCCTTTAAAACATTAAAAATCTTATTGATCCCAAACTTTTGAATGGCAGTGTGTATAATGTGTTAGTAAATAAAAAGAAATGAAACTTTTTATTATACATTCTATTATACATTATTCAATATTTCAGTAGGTGTTGATGATTCATTTATTGTCCATGCAATTTAAGTATAATAATAAAATAATGTAAGTTACAAACACCCAGATAAAATAAAATACACAAACAGCGCACAAGCTGTTGTGCATTAACACTGAAGGATGCAATGCAATAAAATACACATTGTACCATCTCAAAGAGGTACAAAATTAAACATAATAGCTGGTAATCTAAAAAAAAAAAAAAAATTGGTAAAAAAACTTTAATAAATAATTGAATGCAACTTCAATCTAATAGTTGTTTCTGAACATATTTTGCCAGACAAAAGCACACAAAGACCATAAGAAACTAAGATGTTTAAATAGATAATTATATATGATTTCATAAATTTAAATAGAGCATTCAAAGCATCTGCACTGAAAAACAAGCAAACGGGAAGACGGTGAGGAGAGGTGAAACGTTTAAATAGGTTTCACAAGAGAAAAGCATCAATCGCTCTTCTTTTCCTTGATTAACCTGCTGGCGTTGTGTGCAAACGTTTCAGCCACTAAAAGCGGAAAGACTATAGAAGCATCAGCGTAGACCTGCACAAAACACAACAGCACAGTTACCAGATCATCATATTACTAAGAGTATAATGTCATATCATTCAGATTTAATCTTACCTTCACAGGTGTGGCGTCCATGCGGATCTTTCCCCAAGAAATGGCTTCATCTGGCCGAGCGCCGGAATCTGAGCCGTCAAACTCCTGACCAGTGTTGACAAACACCGCGAAATCTGCTCCATTCCTCTGAGAGCGACCAAAAACAGATGAGAAACACTTCCGATTTCATTTTATGACTCAACATGATTGTGTCTTTTTGGGTTCATGTGATTACCATGAGATTAGCGTTGGCGATGTGATGTTTGACGAGGCCTCCTCCGAGAATGATCATCCCTGTGGTCTCGGCAAACACTGCCTTGCTGTTCAGACGCCGAATATCTGAAGTATGCAAAATGATCATAAATGCCACCGTCAAATAATCTCCACATCACATCTTGAGCGACTCACCCTCCACAATGTCAAGCACCAGGCCAGGGTTCTTATATGAGTGGAAATAGATCATATCACCCAATGAGCCGTCAGTGAGGGCGGGACTAAACACTGGGATGTCATTCTGAAAGACAATCATACAGTCATTAAGAGATTCAAATTTGAGGAAGGACGCCGGTGAAGGTGACTTGTATGTGCTCAATTCAAATGTTACCTTATAAGCCCAGTAGTACACGGAGTCTGGGTTGTTGATTTCTTTGCCTAGTCTGTGGATCATTTTGGAGGGTGTCCAGTGTGTGCCCTGATGGAAAAACAGCAATCAATGCTGGGCCACATTAAATAATTATTTGAATTATTTAAATACAAATTTAAATGCATTACACTCATAGAACCATAAAAAGCTTAAACAATTAAACACCAAAAAATAAAAAAATGTTTTAATTATTATTATTAAAAAAATTAAAATAATGGACATTTCTTTAGATATTTAATTAAATTAAAAAATGTAAAAAATAATAAATAAATAAAATACATTTTCACATGTGTGGGCAATTTGACAAATATTTGCAAAATGAATAAACAAATATAAATTAACCACCCCAATTTAATTTAATTCAATAAAATAAAATATTTTTACCTTGTTTTATGTATGCATGTATGTATTAGGCATTATTCATAAGTCTTTAACCACCCAAATAAAATATAATTTCTCACATCCGTTTTTGTTCCAGCAACATTTAGTCCAAAATAAAATAAAATATTTATTCCACCACCATTTGGTTCAGAATGGGCATTTTTACAAATATTTAAACACCCCGATTTAATAAAATAATTAAAAACAATAATGTATTTTAATATCTGATTAATTTTATTTTATTTATTTATTTGAAATTAATATGTTAATTTAATTTACTTTAAAAATAAAAAAACACCTCACACTTGTGGACAATTTTACAAATATATCATCACCCCAATTTAAAAATAAATGAAAATAAAATGTCTCACCTCTGTTTATGTTTCAGGACAATTTGGTCCAGAATTAGCATTTTTACAAATATTTAACCACCCAAATTAACAAAATAAAATAGACTAATAAAATAAAATAAATCTCACCTCTGTTTTTTGTTCCAGCACCATTTGGTCCAGAATAGGCATCAGCCAGTCTTCAAACTTACAGTAATTATCATTTGGTACCAAGAGATTACCTATTCTATGACATAAAGCATAATTATATGTATTAATAATTACTTATAAACAACACAATGATCTAATGAGGAACGGTTTTCTTACCTGTTAATGCCTTGCTGTCGTAGCTCTTTGCCTTTTAGGCTGAACTCGCCGAGGTAAGTGGGTGCTAAACATTTGATAAAGTCTTCCTCAATCCCTCCTGCTGTGGTCACGATCACATCTACCTACAGAAACATTCGAACAACTCAACATAAATAGATTCTTTTCATTTAATATGAACAGAATAGATAGTGGCAGACCGTCCTAGACAGATGTTATTAGCTGATACAGATCATGAAACATAATGGTGCTCATACAAAGTCACAGTGTGGCCGTACCATTCTGTGCTGTGCGAGGTAGCGAATGCTCTCTCGCACACCGGAGCTGATCAGGTTGGATGTGTAGCCCAAGAAAATGGTGCATCCTGAAGCAGATGTATGTGAATCACAGCCCTCCTGCACCGGCTCCAGTCTCTTCTCTATCTACTCCAACCACACACACAATCAGTGCTGGAGCTCAAACATGACTTAGAGCTACAAGACTGAGATGATGAGATAACTGATATTTGATTGCTGAGATTATGTTGTTGTGTAGTATACACAAACTAATTGCATGTTTCTGTGATACTTATACGTTTATTGTTTAATCATACTTTTTATAACATTTGATGCATCAGTAATTGATGTCCCATCTGAACATACAGTTGCCCCAAAAAGTACTTGGACACTCAGGCAAGAGTTAAAAATATCTGAATGGCATTGCATTGGATAACAAAACATCAAACCATGTAAAACCGAATTTTTTGAAAAGAAGTCTGTTATGTTCATCAAGGCTGCATTAATTTGATTTAAAAAAATACAGCAAAAACAGTAAGATTGTGAAATATTACTATTTCAAATAGCTGTTTTAAATTTTAAAATGTAATTTATTCCTGTGATGTAAAGCTGAATTTTCAGCATCATTACTCCAGTATTATTTAGTGTCACATGATCCTTCAGAAATCACTCTTAATATTATGATTTACTGCTCATTTATTATAAATTTTATTGACGCTCAATTATTCAGAATGGTTCTTATTATTATCAATTTTGAAAGGAGTTTTTGCTGCCTAATATTTTTGTGGAAATTGTGTTTTTTCAGTATTCTTTGATGAATAGAAATTTCAAAAGAACAGCATTTATTAGAAATAGAAATCTTCTGTAACATTATACACATCTCTATGGTCATTTTCTTTTATCAATTTAATGCACCCTTGCTGTATTAAAGTGTTAGTTCCTTACTTTTTTTTTCTTACCTCAATTTTTTTTAACAGTGTATCACACTTTCCACAAAAATATTATGCAGCACAATTGTTTTCAACGCTGATCATAATAAATGTTTCTTGAGCATCAAATCAACATATTAGAATGATTTCTGAAGGATCATGTGACTCAAAGATTCGAATTTAACTTATGCGCAAAACTGGAATATCGCATAAAACATTTGCGAATAAAGCACCGTTTCCATCCAACGTGTCAAAGAGAACAAAATCGTCACTTCCTGGTAAACTGGCACTAAATATCACTAAGAAAACTAGGAGAAGCCACTAAATATAATAATTTTCATATATGATAAATGACTTGCGCCTCAGAGCGAGCAGACGAAACACAATAAATGCGGTCACTGCTTTCGGAGGCGGATGCTGCTGTTTGGGAACGCAGTCGTGTAAGACAATTATACAGAAATAGGCCTAATTTCACAGACTTTGCTCAGGCTTTTCAGAACGACCAAAACAACATTTCAGATGCTGTGCAACGAGATCGGTCCATGGGTTAGTCAAGTTATCCCGTCCCATCGTGCACATGACATTTTTGATGCGCAAGGTGGAATTTATTCGGTAAATGTTTCCATCGTAGTTTATGCGCATTTTTAGAATTTGTGCGCATCTAGGTGTTTCCATCCAGCGTTTTTTTATGCGATGTTCCAAAATGCGCACAAAAATAGGTGGCTGGAAACATAGAAGACTGGAGTAATGATGCTGAAAATTCAGCTTTGATCACAGGAATAAATGACACTGAAAAAATACATTCCTATAGTTATACTAAGTTGCAATTTTATATTTCACAATATTATAGCTATTTTAAAATGACTAAATGCAGTCTTGGTGAACATAGGATACTTTAAAAAACATTAAAAAAACGTTTAAAAATAGGTCACTTTCCTAAGCACCCAACAGTGCGCTGACAGTCAGTTCCTCACCATCTTGTTGATCTCCTGCACGGCCAGGCCAAAGTTGCTGGCCTGGAAGCCCGTGCTGAGGAAGGACTGCAGCAGGGCTCTGTGGTCCACGCCTCGGTTGAAGTCATAGCCTCTGATCTGTGGCATGTCCTCCGGCAGAGCGATGCTCTCCTTCAACACCGCGTCCCTCGCCACGGAGGGCGCCTCAGCCTGATGGTCGGCCATCATCGCCCCAACTACAGCAACACAGCATACACTCAATTCAACATAGGCTTCAACTGTTTCAATACAGTCTTACCAGGGCACAGGTACGGTGTCAGATGGTAATACCATAATACTCTGGATATATGCTTGGTGTTGAATAACTACGATATTTACTACCTTATTTCAAAGAATGGCATGGTTTTATCATGGTAAGCACAGTTCTTTCAAACGGACCATGTGTATGTCATCTGATGAAAGCAGTTTGAAGACTGCGCAGTTCCAGTGCTGAGATCAAACACTTCAGCATCAATAATTGATGAAGTGTTATAAGCTAATGCGCAAATATAAATACATGTTTGTTTTCTATTTCTTTGTATCTTTAAAATAAAAGTACACTCACCCCAACCGTTACGTAGTATCTAATACCCGGCTTGTTAATGTAGTTTAATTCTGTTATCTCACTCACAGCGCTGCACACTTGATCATCCACATGTTCCAAACAACTACGGCAAGCGCCGCGGTACAAACCAAATACAAAACGCGAAGCGCCTTTATACAGTACATCAGGATTTGCTGCGTTGAGTGGAATGGACTTCTTACGTTTCGTATATGCTAAGATTGTAATTAAAACCGGAATATTATGATGCCATTGATGTTGTATAAATGGGGCGTATAAATGACCCGGAACAGCATATAAAGGAACAGTTACAAAAGCAGCGTCAGTTAGAGCAGTGTTTCCCAACCGGGGTGCCGTGTAAAAAATCCTTTTTTAATATTTTTAAATTGCTAAAATGTTCATAAAAGCAGCTATTATATAATATCAATTTCTGATGTCGCCAATAATTAGAGATGCACTGAAAAAAAACCTGATTCAGCGCTCAGGTTTCACTTTCAAGTGGTGTGACGCTCTGTGTATTATCCTGCTCTATGCGCGTGCGCTCCGCTCAGTCGCTCCACTCATATACTGTTCATGCTCATCGGAACAGCAAAGTCCACTCAAAAATCGAGCTGACAGGAAACATCTGATAGCTAGTTATAATGGTAATTAAATAATGTTTACATATGAATAAAAGCCTACATTAAAATCTGTCATATAAATTGGTCTCTTCATTAGAAATTAGCCTACTGATTGCCACCATGGATGTACACGTTTTAAATAATATTAAAAATATCTGTATGACAGTGTATTCTGCAGTTCTTCCCTGCTGTACCGAATATCTATACTTTTCAAAGTATCATATCGAAGTTAGAAATTCAAATATTGTGACAAAATTAATTTTGTAGGGTGCCACAAATTCGTTAAAATTTCCAAAGGGTGCCGCGACTAAAGAAAGGTTGGGAAACACTGAGTTAGAGCATAACATATCAATATTTTGATAATATTTTTAAGCATATTTCATTATAAAAATATTTAGTGTAATAATAATTGTCATTGTTAATATATTATAATTATATATATTATGTAGGCTATTTAAAGATATTTTACAGATTTAAATAAATAATAATTAATTTATTATTTAAATTATTTATTTTAGTCATAGGTATGTAGTTTGTATATATGGTTAACCCCAAAACATTTTTAAATACTAATGTATGATTATTTATAATGTAGGCCCATTAAACAAGAAAATATCACAAGATGTGGGACCTCCAAAGTCATTTTCTTTTCTGATCCGTTTTTGGATAATTTTGACTAAATAAAGTCTATTATACAGGCTTTTTTAATTTATTGCATATAAATATAAATCTTTTTATTATTATTATTATTACATTTTTATTTATTTATTTGCTGCAGATACATTTAGACATTTGGAATATTCACCATTTTTAAATGCTTATTTAGTTACATGGCAAATTACAGAATACTTGATTTAATGCAATTTCTATGAAACATTGTAAAACAGGAGCAGGATGATAACACATCTGTGCACACAGTTAAACAGATTCAAGGGAGGTTTCATGACCACCAGAGTGAAATCAAATACTACTGAACTTTCATGACATTTCATGTGACCTCAGAACTCCACCACATCACAGGAGCTTTGAAGTGTGAGTGTGTGTGTGTGTGTGTGTTGGAGGATGGAGGGGTTTAACATCCCATTGAGATATAAAAGCCTCCAAAAACTGGACACCAACTCTTCCTCACTGAAACAAGAACATTTGAGCTCTACACAACGACTGATGGACTCTTGAGGTAAAATTACAGTCATCATATATCAGACCTAATTATTCATTCATTAGATAGTTTAAGTAATATAACTGATAATAAGGTTAGGGCTGTGCAAATAATCGAATGTGATTGTCATGCGCATCTCATCAGTAAAGCCGGTTCTGTGATTAGTAGTAAATCTCCATCACCCGCTTTCAAATGGAGCAGCATTTAGGCTACTACACAGAGCCATTGTTCACTGACAAGCTACGCAATATCGCGTTCATTATCGGCGATGAATCGCCTGCGATTATGAACGTAATATTGCGTAGCTTGTCAGTGAACACTGATGGAAGCAGGTGATGGATTTTTACTACTAATCACAGAACCGGCTTTACTGATGAGATGCGCATGACATGATCATCGCATTTGATTTTTTGCACAGCCCTAAATAAGGTTATAAACACGTTTTTCAGGGTGCAAGTCTAATGTTGATACAGCCGTGATGGACGTATACTGCAGTAATAATGTTCTTCAGGCCAGGAGAGCCGTGGAGCAGCTCCGACTAGAGACAGAACTACAGAGAATCAAGGTGAGATGCGCTCATCACTCCATAATAATACAAAAACAACACCTTTTAGAGTGTATCTTTTGAGTTATTTGTAATTTCATTTGTGTATATGGATGAAAATACGGCTATATGGCTATGACAAAAAAACAAAACTGAATTCCAAGCACAAGAATAGAATAGAATAGAATACAATAGACACTTAAAAAATCCATGAAACCATCCTTAAAAAACAAAAAGAGAAAGAAAGAAAACTGCAGCTGGTTACGGATTAGTAAAAAATAGGGTAGCAATATTTTAATTTTAGGTTTTACTGAATTAACTTGGGCTACATTTATAAAAAAAAATGCCATATATTTAATGAACTGATAGAATCCTACAATCAGAAGTACTACTGTTACTGACAACCACCAAAAAGACAAACTCGATCTACTTGTTGATTCAAAGCTCATCATAAGCTTTGTACATTTTCACTTAGAAAGACGTTATTTTACTGTAAACTTACATGAAATGTGTAGATTTTTATGCAGTTTTGGTGTCACTGAGGCACTACCTTTTCAAAATGTACCGTTTGAAGGTAACGTCTCAGTTATGGTACCTTTAAGACGTAAAGTGTAGGCTATACATAGCAACTAATAAAGCAAGAAGCCCCCGCTTTTATAAAACGGTTATTCCATATACGTAGTAAGGTGTCACAAAATAAAACAGAGCAAATAAAGTGTAATGATATTAATAAAAACAGTATTCTTCCACCAACCAGTTCCTCAGAAACAGTTGTGGTTGCAACAAAGTGGTTGCCAAGCAACACACAGAAGTAAACATACAGAAGTGTATGTATAGAGTAATTTACAACAGCTCTGAATGCAGCTCAACCAATCAGAATCAAGGACCGGAACTATCTGTTTTATAAACGTACATTTTAGGTCCTAATGTGTACTTTTAAAGTAGCCTACTAAAATGTTCCATAAGGTACAATGATGTACCTTTTAGCGTTTGCACCTCAGGATACCTCCCAAGTGACCAGTGTTGGGAGGGTTACTTTGGAAATGTAATAGTTTACAGATTACAAAGTAACCCTTTTTAAAATGCAATAAGTAGTGGTCAATTACTTTAATAAAGTAATGTAACTGATTACATTTGATTACTTTCTGATCACTTTTCTAAGTTTTTGTTTTCAACTGTCAATTATTTTGAAACATTTAAAGCAGGCAGGGTTTTAACCTTACAGTAGTACTCAACACTGATTACTGTCAGACTTTCAAAATCACTTAAATTAAGAGTATAATAATTGAATTTTAAAGCACAGCCACTACAAAATCAGACTTTAGCAGCTGTTTTTACTTTGAGATCATTCTGAGGTTAAATACAGATATAAAGTCATGACAAGAACATAGTTTAATAGCTATGATACTGTTTTTGAAATCAAATCTTTGCATAACTATGACAGGAAACACTGGCATCTAACAAAGCCTTGAAAAAACTGTTAATTTAAAAAAAAAAAAAATCGTATACATAAACCCAAATAAAACAGTTATCGAATAATCATGTGTCCTGTTCTGTGTACTAAACTCCTGGTGTCTCATAATTTAGAGCAGTCAATGCAATTTATAAAAGAAAGCAATTAAATCTGTGTGTGTGTGTGCTGCGTGTGTAAGAGAAATATTCAGATGTAACCCCCTTTGTAATCATTAACATATTCATAAGCAACTGTAATTTAATTACACATTTTTCTCAGTAACTTTAACTGATTACAGTTACATTTTGTAATTCCATTACATGTAACTAGTTAGTTAGTCAGAAAGAGTTTTCACCATAGCATTTTATCATTACATTACGTCTATCATATCATGCATATGTTGGTGTGTCAGATTTCGGCAGCAGCAGAGCAGCTTGTTCAGTACTGTCAGGAGCACAGGAGAGCCGACCCGCTGCTGACCGGGATCAACGCCTCCTCCAACCCGTTCAAAGACAAGAAGACCTGCGTGCTGCTGTGAACTGCGTCTGCAGCAGTCGCCCTTTTTATCTGCAGCGTTAAGAACGACACGCTGACAAATCCAACTGAATTATCAAATTGTGCATTTATAAAGCTTTTTAAAAATCAAAGAGAATTTGATCTCGGGACATTCAGTCAGTCACAGAACAATACAACAGCACTGTCTGCAATAACTATAAATAATTCATAAATATAGACATTTTAAATTAGGATATTTAGTAGTTTGCTCTGGTCGTGAAGTGCATACATTTTAAAGCATTGTGCCTCATTTGTAAACCGTATACTTGTGTAAGTACACTGACAAGTATACAAAAACAAATTGAACTTAAATCACGTTTACTGATTTCCAAGTTAGTGTACTATATAGAGAGCTAAATACTGAAAACAGAGATATTTGTTTGTATTGTACTGCATGTGTTTTAGAATTCACTGTATTTTCAGTCTAAGTATATTATTAGCATCAATTTTGTTGAAATGTTCAAGAGAAGATCACACAAATCACAAAAGGTGTTCCTGTGTTAAGAGGCACTGAAATGTTTTGCACTCTGCCTGTGCAGTCGTAGTGCGACCCCTTCATGAAGAATGACAGAAAACTAGGAATGTCATATTTTTGTTTCTAGAATCACTTAGAAACATGTGTCAGACACCTAAAACATTCATTTTCATCTTTTTCCCATTAAAATTAAACCAATTAAAGCATAATGCATTGATAACTTCCTGGAAATGCAGAGTTGAGGAACTGATTGGTTCTTGTTGTTCCCTGCCATCAGATGCTTTTAGACTCTGAGCATCTGTGCCTCCAAACTTCCACATTCATGTCACCAGAAGCCATGGCCAGCGTTCCTCCTTCAACACTTAACTGAGAAGAGAAAAATCATTTATTTATGATTTTATAAAAGAGTAACAGTGGTATCATCCAACAGAAGTATTTATGAGACATACAGTAATGGCTTTGAACGTGGCTCATCCAGTCAGATTTATAGTGCATATGTGTGATCAGTCTTTTGTTTTTAATTCAAGTGTTATATAATGTGAAGCTCTGTTTGCATTGATTCCAGACAATTCATTTGTTTTGAATAATCACAGTTTTTTGGTTTGCATCCATCAAATTCTAAATAAAAACAGTATATACTGAAATGAGATTAAGTATCTTTCATTAGATAAAAATATTTAATTCAATGGATTATCAAAACTAGGCACTACCACATGGTTATGTAATAAATAATGACAAAAAAGTTAATGCACACCTGAATACTAAGGTGCAAGTTACTAACAAAGAGAAAGTATAGCTGCACGACTCGACCAATTGGTTTTGTAAATAGATAGATAGATAGATAGATAGATTTCTGACATAATATTTAATAAAATTTTATGAAATTCTTTCGTTAAAATAAACGTTTTTGTTTGAATTCCCAGAAAAAATAACCATAATGTGATGAACAGATCTAATTTGATTTAAAAAAATGCAATAAAATCAGTTATACAGTAATACTGAAAAATATTATTACAATTTAAAACTATTTTCTGTTGTAATTTATTTAAAAATGTAATTTATTAGTGTGATGCAAAGCTGAATTTTCAGCAGCCATTACTTCAGCCAGCCAGTCTTCAGGGTTGGGAATCGAAAGCAATTCCAATTCCAGAATCGGATATTTGTTGTAAAATTTCAATTTCAATTCCGCCAATCAATTCCTGTGTGCAATTCCTGTATCTTTTATTTAGGTGGCGAAAAGGGTCTGTTAAAAATGTATTTGTCTTTGAATCATTCATTCAAGAGATTCATTCAAAAACACTGATTCATCCAGTAAAGAAAATCTCAAAGTAAATCTTTGAGTCATTGAATCATTCCATTCATAAATTCCATGAGATTGTGTTGAATGGTCTAATATTTTTTTCTTCAGAATTGTGAGAGAACAATGGCTTCCTTTTAAAAAAAAAAACAAGTCTCAATTTATCCAGAATCGTGCAGCTCTATTTTGTACACAAACAGCTCTTAATCGAGTAGTAGTTTTTATGTAGCCGGCTGATTTTTGCTCATGGTATTCAGCTGCAACTAAATATTTTTGCTAAATATGTTTGATATCTAAATGTTTGACTTTATTTTTTTTTTAACCATACTGGAATCGAAACTGGGAATCGATAAGAATCGGAATCGATAATCAAAATCGGAATCCCAACCCTAGTCTTCAGTGTGAAGAAACATTTCTTAATATTAAGAATCAAAAACTGAATTCTTATTATTAAGAACTTTTTCAAAGTTGTAAATAAAAACAAAAAATGACTGGAGTGCATTTTACAAGAAAAAACATTTAACTTTTTTCTTCAAAATAAATTTTTTCTTCAAAATTTTCAATGTATTGAAAATACAATTTTCTTGGTAACAATTACTTGCCATTTCTTTGTAATTGTTTGTGTAATTTAATAGCGTTTTCTGAGTGAAATATGTTCCTAAACCATTTTTCCCTCCCAGTGTATCAATGTTGAAAACAGTTATCCTGCTTAATATTTTTGTGGAAACAGTGATGCTTTTATTACAGGATTCTTTGTTGAATAGAAAAGTTAAAAGAACAGCATTTATTTAAAAAAAAAAAAAAAATCTTTTGCAATATTATAAATGCCTTTACTGTCATGTTTGATCAATTTAATGCATATCTGCTGCAAAAAATATACATTTCTTAACAAAATATCTAACTGACACAATATTTTTTAAAATGCTACTGTATAAGATATAAGATTTTGGTTATATCGCCCACTTCTATTACCACTTGAATATACAAAAAAAGAAAAAGAAAAAGAAAAAATCAACATAGAGATGAATCATGGGTAAAAATGTCAACATACCCCATTTACTCCTGCCTGATGGTGAAGGGTGCACAGTGTCTTGGGTGGAGCACATGGAAGGTGGACCTGCATCCAATAAGAGATGTGAGCTGCCAATAACCTGAATAAAGATCCACTAAACTCTTTTTAACTGACAGAAGACTTGCCTTGATAGTGCGGTCAGAGGAGCACGTGTACAGAGCACCAGGAGAGTAGTGAACGCCGGTGACCAGTGACCTGTGGACGTTAAACTGGGATATGTGCGTCAGGGAGCTGTTGTGCATGGACAAGGTGTGCACGAGTCCACGGTTATCCCCGGCCCACACCTCTCGACCGCTGTAGGACAGAGACAGCAGGTACGACCTCAGCTGTAGACGTGTGAAGAGGACGCAGAGAAGTGCATTAGCTGACTGTAACAGACACTTGTTAGGGTTGTGTGATTTATTCTTTTATTTGTAGCTTGTGTGTGTGTGTGTGTGTGTGTGTGTGTGTGTATACCTTAACTTTCTGCAGGAGTTTTCCCGCCCTGCGGTCGAACAGAGCGACAGTTTGGTCTTTACTGCCTGATAAGATGTACTGGTCATCAGACGCCAGGCACAACACAGCATCACCGTGAAGACGAAGACTCTTGACCAATGGATCTGCAGCTATATCACATGAATGAGAGCTGTCAGCAAATACAGTTACAAACGACTGCTAGTGTCTGAGTGGACTTCACAGGGTATTCAGCCATCTTTAAAGTGTACACAACATGTGTGTGTTGAAATATACACCATTCAAAAGTTTGGAGACGGTAAGATTTTTTTATGTTTTTGAAAAAAAGTCTCTTATGCTCACCACGACTGCACTTATTTGATAAAAAATACAGTAAAATCTGTAATATTGTGAAGATGTTCACAGTTTAAAATAACTGTATTCTATTGCAATATATATATTTTAAAGTGTAATTTATGCCTGTGATGTAAAGCTGAATTTTCAGCATCATTACTCCAGTCTTCAGTGTCACATGATCCTTTTATTCTGCTTTTTTTTTTTTTCTGTTATAAAGCACAGAAGCTTTGATATGTTGTTATTTAATGCAAATACATTTATATATTTCTAATTGTAGCTTAATTGTGCAAATACTTTTTGGGGCCTCTGTACATGTCATAAACAACCCAAATCACTTATTTTCTCATTAAACATTGCGACAGTCATTTATCTCTAAATTTAGTGTTTTAGGTATGAATATTAATTGAAATAAATATTTAAATAATTTGACTAATTTTAAATCATTGATATGCAATTTTGCTATTATTAACAAAAACTACAACTATTACAAATAATTTTCGGTAATTAAAATAAAGCTGAAATGAAATGAAATAAAATACAAATATTATATATATATATATATATATATAACATTTTTATTATAGTTGTATACTTATATATTAAATTATACTTATAAATTATACTTAAATATACTTAACTTATACTTAAAAAAACTTAAAAATTAGAAATGTTGCCTTGCCAACTATCTGAAACAAATAGGCTGAAGTACTATAACTGCTAAAACTAAAACTGAAATACAAATAAATTAAAGCTATCTAGAAATATAATAAAAACCAGTCTAAATAGAGAAATTAAAAAAACTCATAAAAATGTCAAAGCACATATCAAAATGACCAAACCTAAACTAAAATTATAATGAAAACTGACAATATAAAAATAAAAGCTAATTCAAAATATTAACAAATACTCCAATGGTATATAAACAATACTAAATCAACACTTTTCACATGTGAATCATTCACAACCAATAAATCATCCACGATAAAACCAGGAACGTGCTTTAAGAAAATATATATTCTCGACTCACCTCGGGTGTCAAAGATGCTTAATTTCTGATCATGTGACCCGGCCAGCACCGTGTCCTGCTCGCAGGACAGACATAATACAGCAGCTTTGCACTGGATGAGTCCCCGTTCTGCTCCTCCGGCTTCAAGATCCCAGAGCCTGATGGTGCTGTCAAACGAGCCAGACACCAGCAGAGGTCCGCTGGAGGCCAGGCACCACACCCAGCCCCGGTGGGTACTAATGGTCCCGCGGCCCGCTAGAGTGTGCATCAGCTTGCCTCTGGGACTCTCTCGAAGGTCCCACAGGTTCACGTTTCTGTCCCGAGAGCCGGAGGCACACAGCGCCTCTTCTCCACCCAGGAGGAGGACACAATTCACATCTGCAATGTGGCCAGAGGGAAGGATGATGTGCTCCAAGGGTGAAGATGTGCTGGATGACTCAATCAGATGGGGACTATCCGAGGCATTCTGGGATTGAACTTGCACGTTCTCTTCTCCTGCTTCCGCTGCACCGTTTAAATCGGCATCCAGCTGCATCTCTACCAAGTTCTCACTGTTCACCCCACCAGCTGCCTCTTCCTGTCTCTCTGCCTGATTCTCATGCCCTGTCCAGCAGCCAATCAGCTGCTCCATTTCCAAGCATGCCTTGGACCAATCAAAATTCTCCTTTGGCCCGACTGGGAAAGATGCTGCGGGACCCGAGAGTTTTTGAGCCCGAAGCTGCCACGCCAAGCGATCCTCGCCAAGCTTTCCCAACGTCTGACATACCTAAACACAGATGAACAGCAAGAGTTCAAGAGGTGTTTTTTGAACAAAATTAACACTTCCAGTCAGCAGGGATGCATTAAATTGATCGAAAGTGACAGTAAAGACCTTTACAATGTTACAGAATATTTCCATTTCGAATAAATGCTGTGCTTTTGAACTTTCTATTCATCAAAGGATCTTGAAACAAAATGTATCACAGTTTCCACAAAAATATGAAGCAGAACAACTGTTTTCAACATTAATAATTATAATAATAAATGTTTACTGAGCAGCATATGAGAATGATTTCTGAAGGATCATGTGACACTGGAGACTGGAGTAATGACGCTGAAAATTCAGCTTTGAATCACAGGAATACATTATGTTTTCAAATATATTCAAATAGAAAACGGTTATTTTAAATTGTAATAACATTTCACAATATTCACAGTTTTTACTGTATTTTTGATCAAATAAATGCAGCCTTGGTGAACAGAAGAGACTTCTTTCAAAATTATTTAAAAAATATTATTGACCCCAAACTTTCAAAACCAAAAGGTTTAAGGTTTATAGGATCTCTGAGCACAAAAACAATTGTTTATCATATAAAAGTAAGCAAAGATTCTTAAAATGTATTATTATTATTAATCATATATAAAATGTATTAATATTAGTAAGAACTACATACTCATTTAGTAAAAGAAGCATGCCCTGAATAGAAGAAAATGTCAATTTTGGCTTCTAAACGTCTCTTGAATTTGAAAATGCTTACCTGCGGCAGCACATTAATGACACACTGTGCTGGGAGATGTGAGGCTATCTGGGTAACTATCTCCCATGGCAACGACAGGAGGGTTGTTCCATTGCTAGAAGGGGAGGGGCTTGTCTCCATAGCGCTGACGGATGGTTCCAAATTCAATCTGCGAGGGTAAACGTCAGAATGCACAAGTCTGAAATGTAAACTAAAGTTTGCAAACATACAGTAAACTATAATATATTACAGTGAATGTTGAAACAACTTTTAATACAGACCTCTCTGGTAAGATGGGTGGATCGGCACCAGCAGGGCATCTCTGCTTCTCCTCGTCCTCCAGGGCGACGCTTGTTCTCGACATCGACTGAATCACAAGAGCATAAAATGATGCTGACATCACTTTCTGTTATTCACATTTACATTAACCAATTTACTCTGAACAGATTAATACTGCACATGTTACCCTGATTACCTCCAAGCTGAATAGTAGCCAACATGGCAACATTATGTTCTTCTTAGCAACTAACATATAATAGAAAAGACAACAACTACAACCGTTTGCTATAGATACAGATTATATATTATAGATGCCAGTTGTCTAATTTTTAGATGCTTACTGTATAAATACCTAATTAATTAGGAATAGATAAATGATCGTATTATGCTATATATAATAGACAATATAAATAGGATTTAGGTAAATATGAGATATGGCGGGCACATACCTTATTTTAATCGAAAATCCTTGTATTAAAAGACAGACTGAAAGTGTAAACAATCCACATTTTTCATCCACCTGGTTTTTGTCATGAATTATTGATCATTTTGACACGGATTATGACACTGCACAATCATCTGTGTACACCCTGTTTTTATATCTGATTTCCCTTACGTGTGTTAAAGGTGAGCACTGATATCAGACGAAAGAAAAATCATAGATTTTTGATCATCTTCATCGGAGAAAATACGACTAACGTTACAGTTATATTGACATCTCTGTGACTGGCACCAACAGACGCTTGTCAACTCCGGCGCACACTATTTGTGTCATCGGTGTTTCCGCGTCGCGCGTCGTGACGACAAGGAACTCCAAACTCAAGGTAAATAAAGTAAAGTAAAAGAATTGTTTATTAGCGATCACAAATGTAACAACAAATATATTAGAAGTGTCTTCATTGATAAACTTCATCCAAATAGAATTAAACGATATTATGTTTTCAAAGATTTTAACCCCAAAGAGGTGAAGGACGATATTATGTTTTCAAATATTTTAACCCCAAAGAGGTGAAGGAAATGAGAATGAATTATCTTACCTTTCCAAGTCTCCCTAAAGTGAAAGAACTTCATTTTAAAATAATAAATGACATATACCCATCTAAAGAATTTCTCAAATCAAAATTTGATATTGGAGAAAACTCATGTCAATTCTGAAAAATTGATATTGAAGCCACTGAACATATTTTTTTTAATTGTAATTACTCAAAGTTGTTTTTGGACTCAATTGTGCAGTAAAATGTCATGTAAATCCCCTTGAATATAAACAAATTAAGTTTGGTGTGCTTAAGAAAGATTGTTCACAACATTAAAGAGATTATGCCTGTTATGTCTGTAAAAACAAATGTAATATCTCTAGTTGCAGCTTAGCATTTAAATCATCAAGGAAACGCAATAATGCAAATGTGAAGTCATGAAACACAGAATTTATACTGTAGTAAATGCAAAATATCTGAAAACATGAGATGATGCAATATTTTAGGTGAGTTGTGAATTTTTTCCCCCATTGATATCAATAACAAATATATAGGCCTAGTTAAATGCACTGAGATTATTTACTCAATACTCATATGTTTAACATTATATAATGAAGACGAAAATATACGGCTTTTAATTTTACATTTAAAATGAGACAGAGCCTTTCTAATAGTTTATGCCTGTGTCAATAGGTGTGATCTGACTCTGTACACAATTACAGTCAGGTCAAAGTCCAGCACATCCCTGTAGAGGCACAAACCCATTTCACAACCTCATTTGTTTGCTTTTCTACTGCAATATTCAAATTCACTTCTCTGTACAAGACAATAACTAAGGTACAGTGGTGAAAGCATACTTTTCAAATGAAATGATTCACAAACTATGATCTCATGACCTGGGATAAAGATTTTGCAGTGATGTTGTCACCATTATCAATGCTTAGAAACTTGGCAGATGATGAGTAATTAGTTGGATATTTGGACCTCAAAGATGACATTTTAGTTAATGTGAAGTAAGGAGAATACTCTAGCATACTATGTTATTTCTATAGCACCTTTTATACATAAAATGCAGTTCAAAAATATAAACATTATTCAGAGAATAAAGCATATAAAAACAATAATAGGGAACAACAATGAGAAAAATGCATATAGAAAATGAATATACAGTAGCACTTTATTTTACAGTCCTGCTTCACATGTACATACTATGTAGTTAACTATAAGTAAGTATTAAGTGTAAGTAACTTATAATACAGTACTTTTTAGGCAAGTACACTGTAAGTACACATACTGTAAAATAAAGTGCAAACATGTTTTCTATAGCACCTTTAAAATGCAACTCAAAATAAATAAATAAAAATTAGGGGGAAAAGCATAAAAACAATAATAAGCAACAACAACAAAAAAATCACAAAAAAAGCATATAAAAATAAACATACAACATCAATTCACAACTTTCACACAAAAAAAAGCAGTTCAAAGTTAAAAATATAAACATTGTGTAGGGGACAAAATAATAAAACATTGATAAGCAACCAGAACGACAAAAAAGCTCATAAAAATAAATATGCAATGTTAATTCCCACCTTTCATACCTAAAACAAGCTCAAAATATAAACAATATTTAGGGAGAAAAAAAAACATAAAAACAATAAGCAACAAGAATGACAAGAAAGCACATTAAAATGAACAAACACAAAACATATAAATACAAACCAAAAACAAAATATGTTATTTCTATACCACCTTTCACATCTAAAATAAGCTCAAAGCTTAAAATATAAACAATATTTAGGGAAAAAGCATAAAAATAATAATAAGCAATGAGAATGACAGAAAAGCATATCTCCGTAAAATATGCGTTTGCTTTATAAAACGAGAAAGCTCAGAATTTTGCATGGTAAAAGCTGCCAGGTTTTTGGTGCATATATGTCACGGAGACAAGCTTAACCTGATTTCTTCCGGATTTCACAGCCAAAAATCAGAAGACCTTAATTTCTCGTCTTCAGAGCATATCTCTCCGTCTTTTATAGCCTCGTTTCGCAAATAAGAGCTCTAGTAATTTACAGAACATAAATCAAACCCATAATTTCTTCCCTCCACCTTTAGTATTCAGATGCTTATCATCTTATTTAGCAATGACATTTCAGGGTCCACCCAGTTTCTTATCTTCACATTCCACTCATTTGAACTTCACACTGACTGGACATTTACAAACCAGGGCCAATCTACGGAGGTGCTACTGATAAGGTAATGAGCAATGAGAGGATGAAGCCACTCCCTGGACCGCTTCCCTTCTGGGTGAGGTTAGTATGTGAAGACTAACCTGGAGTCGATGGACGACGACCAACTGAAAAGCCAAGACATTTAGAGAGTATGAGAGAGAGAAGTCAATGAGAAGACAACATTTTGTAGGCTGAAGGCATCAGAATCGAGGCTGAACATCAATTTAAGTGACATTTAAGGAGGAACAGCGCCATCATCATGGTAACCCTGAACACTCAATCTCTCACCGTGCCGGTGGGAATAATCCGCCTCTTTGAGTTCGCACTAACGCTCATTACCTTCAGCCTGGTGGCTTCTGAAGGCCACGGCAGCTCTTCGTTCTGGGCCTGGTGCATGTTCACCTGGTGCTTCTGCTGTTTCATGACCCTCCTCATCATCATCCTGGAGTTCACCAGCCTCAACGCCAAGGTGCCCATTTCTTGGGACGACTTCACAACGGCTTTTGCGATGTTGTCCACGCTTATGCTGTTGGCCGCTTCGGTCATCTACCCCACGTTCTACGTACGCTCCTCACAGTCGGTCAGGATTGCAGCCACAGTGATGTCCTGCGTGTGCTTCGGCCTGTACTCAGCCGAGGTAGGACTGACCCGAGCCAAACCCGGGGAGATCAGCGGGTTCCTGTCCACCGTGCCGGGCTTGCTGAAGGTCCTGGAGGCGTTCGTGGCCTGCATCATCTTTATCTCTCTGAATTCGGTCTTTTACAGCGGGTTCCCTGGGCTTCAGTGGTGTGTGGCCGTCTACTCAATCTGCTTCATCATTGCTCTCCTCATCATCATCCTCACCATCGGCAGGTTGTTGGCTCGAATCCCCATCCCGCTGGACAAATGTCTGACGGGGTACAACATACTGGCGGTTTTAATGTACCTCACGGCTGTGGTGATATGGCCTGTCTACAGTTTCCAGAACAATCCAAGACCACCAGGCTGCAATCACTGTTTCTGGGATAGCCTGGTTGTTGTGTCCTGCATGACTTGCATCAATCTGATCGTCTACATCGTGGATACGGTTTACTCAGTGCGTCTGGTGTTTGTTTCACCTGCCTAAAAAATCACAACGGTTGTGTGATGAAGTGCTTGTGATGTTCCTCATTTGTAAGTTTTGAAATGTAAAATCTATTAAATGTGAATGTAACCAGATTGTGGCATCAGCTTGGATGAGAAGTACAGTTGTTTTATATATATAGGCAGTTTTAAAGATGCACATACTGGTTTTGCTATCTTATTATTATATTAAAATGACTGAAAGTTTATTGATATTAGTGCATTCTAAACAATGTTATCAGAATTATAAAAAATAAAAAATATGACAAACACATAATATATAATCATTTAAACATGATTTTTTTTAATGTATCTATTTTGGTTTCACAGACTTGTTCTCTGTCACTATCAATGTTTGCAAATAAACTAGCCAGTGAAACCACAGAAAGTGAATGAAAGAGAGGAAACATCAGTTTGCCTCCATCGTTATGGATTTATAGCATCATAACTGTAACATTTAGTGTCAGTGTAATATTGATCTTTGATCCTAATGTTGACTCTCATGTAACATATGCTTACAACACGGATAATGTTAATGTACTAAAGGTTACGGGGATAACAGCAAATAATTGAGTGCTGAGCGCTGAGAGATGTTGAAATTCTCAATGAACTTCAACATTCTCATCCTCAAAAAACCTCATGAATTTTGTTATCAGTTTTGTTTCAGGACTGGAGTAACCAACACAATCCACTGGAAATACACCCACTAACATTATCCAATCAGTTGGATATTATCCTATTTATTTTCACTCAGAATATACTGTTTCATTCAGAAATGCATTACAATAGAAGTAAAATGACTCGTGAATGCCATTTCGTGTTGTCTGAGGTGATGCAGTTTTTGTTTTTGTATTAAAGGGGTCATACTAAAAAAGTTGACTAAAAAAGAACATTATTTTGTGTATTTGGTGTAATGAAATGTGTTTATGCGGTTTAAGGTTAAAAACACATTATTTTCCACATACTGTACATTATTGTTTCTCCTCTATGCCCCGCCTTTCTGAAACGGGTCGATTTTTACAAAGCTCATCATCATACTGTATAGGGTCAGCATGTGCACCGAAGGGGAAACAGGGGAACTAAATCACCGGAACACCGGCGGCTACTCTCCCAGGAAACAGTCCTCGTCCTCCGTAAAATGTGAGACTTTAGTCTTTGCAACTTTACAGATCTTCTTTATGCACCAAGAGCTTGTAACACTCCAAAGAGAAAGGAAAAATTGAAATCGCATCATATGACCCCTTTAAATTATCTATTGCTTATAACCTTTCTGCTCTATTTCACATTCTATCAGATTATAGTTTGTCAGCTAGTGCAAGTATAATTTAATTTCCAATAACATTTCCGTTTAAACACCAAACTAATAGGGATAATGTACAGTCAAGTTGAATGCCAACACAAGTTTTTTTTTTTTTTTGAGTTTTTAAAAGTTGATCTTGAACATCTTTTTTGTTGTTGTTGTTTTATCTATCTACAATTATATTTTAACCTGGATTTCAACATGTAAATAGCAGCTGACATTTAAAACAACACAAACAGACAGAGGTAAAACAGTTCAAAAAATATTTGTTCGGTTTAAATTATAAAACATTAGAAGAGGAAATCAAAATGAGATCAAGCAGTAACGTGACACCTTCTGGTAAAAAAGATGGCCTCATAACTTTAACGTTTCATGTCATAATTCAACTTTTTGTTTCATAATTATCACTTTATGTTATAAATCTGACTTATGCCACCATTTTATTTCAACTTTTTGTCATAATTTCAACTAATGTCTAAATATGACTTTTTATCTCATAATTTCGACTTTTCATGTTACACTTTTGAATTTTTACCAAAACATGGTTAATTATTATTATTCTGTGCAAATGGGCTTCAGTATCAAATGAAACTGAAGATGTCGAGCAATGAAGATGAAAGCTCTAAATTATTTTACAAGCTGTAGACAAAGAAAGAGTTCTGCAAGATTGTTTGCTTTATCTGTAAAACATTCTTGGTCTATATAACCTATAGTACTCCACATCGTGCTGTTATCAGGACAAGTAAAAGAATAATCCAAATTGAACTTTCCTGTGATTAAACCAAAAGGTATCTTGAGGTGGGACTGAAGCCCATAGGTGGAAGTGATTAGAAAGAGCCTGGCTTTAGACCAGAGTTCAGGGTTTGGAATCAGCTCACAGGACAACAGCAGACCAGCAACCAATGAGAACCAAGAGAAAGGCCATGAATGCGATAAGCTCGAAAAGGCTTCTGTTCTAGTGTCAACATGATCAAACATGTTTGCTGCCACATGAGAAGGAACTGAAGTTTTACTACAAAGAAGAACTTTTGGCTACTGATTTTTAAAGAGTCCCTATGGAATAGAAAAACCACAACGTGAGGACAACGTGAGGAGAAAAAGGAGTTTGACTGGATTTGTTAACATTTGTGGCACGGTGAAATTGCACAAAGATGCTCGGAAGAATGCAACGCCGTTTCTAAAAATCAGAATCATTGGAAATCTGAAAAAACAAAGGCTTTGGGATTCCTGAAACAATTTCATCATGTTGCATGTGGATTTCAGATCACTGATTCTGCCTATTGGCATTGTTCGGATGGTGGAGGTGGTTCTAACATGCATCTGCTTTGCATTGGCGGCATCAGCGGGAATCCCAAATGAAACCAAGTCCCATTGGGCTTGGTGCATGTTCTGCTGGTGCTTCTGCTGTTTCACAACCCTCCTGATCATCATTTTGGAGTTTACCAACCTGAACACCAAAGTGCCCATTTCCTGGGAAGACTTCACCATGGCTTTTGCTATGTTGGCTACACTTATGATGGTCACCATTGCAATCATCTACCCCACGTTCTTCGCCTGCTCCTCCTGCTCCAGGCAGATCGGGGCATCTGCGGTGTCCTGGTTGTGTTTTGGGCTGTATGCCGCCGAGGTCTGGTTGGTCCACAAAAGGCCTGGTGAAACTAGCGGCTTTCTCACCACCGTTCCTGGTCTCCTCAAGATCCTGGAGACATTCGTCACCTGCATCATATTTATGTCTTTGAGTCCCGTCGAATATAGGAAGTCTCCGGGAACAGAGTGGTGCGTGGCCGTCTACTCCCTGTGCTTCATTTTTTCATTGCTGATTATTTTCCTCACCATCGCCAAGCTGTCTTCCATCTTTCCATTTTCTTTTGACAATGTGGTCATTAGCTTCAACATCCTGGCCGTGGCTATGTACGCAACTGCTGTTGTTATCTGGCCGCTGTATGCGTTTGACAATAACTCACGTCCAACAGATTGTAAAAGCTGTCCGTGGGATAATCTGGTGGTGGTGACCTTCATGACCGTCATTAATTTCTTAGTATACATTGGAGATATGGCCTACTCTGTTAAAATAGTATTCTTTACCCAACACGGGCAAGAGTAACCCATGCCATATCTTTGGTTTAACATGAAAAAATAATGTATGTAACGTGAGTAAGGATGTTATTGTATACGGAGCAGACATAAGCGAAATTTAGGCGAAATTTCGCGGGCAAAAAAGGTCCATTGTTTGTCAATAGTAGTAGGCCTATGCATGAAGCATCGCTTACTGAGAGGCTACTTCCGAACTAAGCAGTTTCAACAAAGCGAAAACGCGTGTTTAATGTTGAACAAATTTGAATCTAATGCGGAAAATGTGCGCGAAAACATTTCTCCTCACGCGAAATACCAAATCGCTCGGATTGACTGGATTTCGCCCGCGGAATTTCGACATACAAATGTGGCAGCACCCTATTTTCAGTCACATTACGTAGAAGGTGGAGTACAGATGAGTTATTCATTCCCACGGAGTCGCACATGGTTAATATTTATTAGTAAGTCATGTTTCGTGGGTTAGTTTTGAAACCATATGTAGCCTACTACCGGTACTACAGTATCGATTAATGTCACTCCGCAATATACTTGACTGTAACTTTGTACAGTGATTTTTATTTTTATGTTACCAATCTTATTTTTGTCTGTTGTTGTACATTTTCGCAGAAAGCCGAAAGGTTGTATGATGTGAGAAATATTCAGAGACAAATTAGAAGTTTTTGATATTTCGCAGCTGTTTTTAATCTAAAGCCAGCGTAAGCAGTGTCACAAAAAATGAAGAAATGGTCGAAGTTTACCCAGTTGATTTTAAGATAAAAAGATAAAAAACAACAACAACATATTTTTACCTTGTGTCTGTGTTTTATTTGTTATAATATTAAGGACATTTTTATGTTAACTATTTTTTTTAAATTAACATTTTTATTGACATTTAACCTTGTCCATTAACATTGACATTGTTTTGGCTTTTTAACATTATTGAAGAATCTTAATATAACTAAAGATAATCTAATAATTAGGAAACATTTTTTGCAATAATTCATTCTCCAAACATTAAAGCAAGAACAGGACAACAAAGAAAATTTAAATAAAATAATTTTATTAGAAAAAATAGTTTTTTTTTTTTAAAAATCTTACGTCACCCATTTGTTTGCCATACATTTTTGTAATATGAGAGCTATGTGTTTTTGTACATGAGTACACAGGTGTAAAAGTAAAACCATTATGATCCTCGGAAGAGAGTTTGTTTTTACTAATGTCAGTGAGAAAGTACAATAATAATAAAAAAAAAACATAAATATGGCCACAAATAAAGCCAGAGTAACAGGAAACATGGAGGTTCAAACTGTTCCAAACAATATTCTTCCATCCGTTAATATGGAACATAAATATTTTAAACATTTAATCCATAAAATATTTGACCATTCACTGTTTAAAAACCTTAACAATGACACAAAGCACACACACAAACAAAAAAACCTGAAATGAAACTGTAGAAAACAGATGACTGAATATTTCATGCACCATATTGAGTATGTATTTTAAATGTTTTTGAAATGCAAAACTGCAAAAACCATCATAAGTTAAAACATTCTGATTTCCAGTGTTATGTATACAAACAAGATAGATCCTAATGCAGAGTGCAAACCAAAACATACAGACATTATGACAAAACTTAAATTTAAAATCTTAATATGTGTAACAATGGTTTTCCAGTCTCCAGTTGAGAGAGACAAGAGGTAGAGTTCACTGTTTCACGTAAACAGGTACATTTCAGCTGATTGTTCAGTTCAAGGCTTTAGTAGAGCGAGTCAGAGGTAAAACTGTCTTTCTGGTGTGGTAAAACAGCTCCTGACTTTTGTAGCAGTGCCTGTATTTTGAGAGCAGCAACTGGTCCCTCTTTACTTTACGTCCTAATACATCTACACACCAGAAAACACACACTGAGTTCCATCTGATGATCTAAAATGACTCTCAAGGACGTCTGTGGGGTTTCTCTCATTGCTCACTAGCTGCTCTTGAGGCTGACAATGGCATTGATGAAGAACTCGTACCAGAAGAAGGTGAAGCCTGTGGACAGAGCGGCCTTCAATAGACTGGGGGAGAGACCCTTAAAGAAACCCCGGGGCCCTTCCTCTCTGCCGATCCTCACCACACAGTCTGCAAACCCATGATATGTCTGCACCTGCACAGAAAATAGAGGAAATGAGTATTAAACTATTCACGTGTTTTTGAAAGAAATCTCTTATGCCTCTCTCTAATGCCTTAGGGTTTAGACATTAACAACAGTAATAGTGAAGTCAGTCTAGCAAGCAGAAATAGTTATCGTAGGGACATTGAACCTTCAGTCTTTTGGTTAGCAGCTCAGATCTTTAACCACTACAGCGCTCCACCCACCTGTCCAAACTTCATCCTGGCCTCTTCAAATCCACCCACTTGAAGTCTCTTCTTAATCAGATCAAAGGGATACGTGATTGTTTTACTGATGACTCCAGCACAGCTACCACTGATCAGACTGTGTAAACCTCCTGAAAACAGACAAGACACCACAGCAACGTCAACAGCTGGACAGAAAGCACCTCACACAAGGTTTGAATTCAGTGTTGATTCATAGATATGTGCTTTAAGGACAGTGTTGATATTGTAAACTAAAACTATTATAAATGGCTTCCGCTGAAATAAATAATAAAATATAAATATTAGATGAGAAAAACTTGCATTTAAAAATATTAACTGAAAATGAGAGATGTTGCCCTGTCAACTAAATGAAATAAAATGTAATTGAAAAAGTTTATGTTGAAGAACTAAAACTACTAAAACTAAAAATGAAAAAAAAAAGGAACTAAATGAATAAATAAAAACAAATTAAAATGTAAAAAACCACATAATGAAATCACTAAAGCTTTTTAACTAAAATAAAAATGAAAACTGAAAATATAAAAATAAAAGCTAATTGGCTGAACTTTATTAAAGAAAACAAACAAATAAAGAAATAAAAGCTAATTCAAAATATTAATAAATATCATAATAGTACATTCAAGACTGAAACAACACTGTTTAAAAAGCATGCTCTGACCTTTAGATTTGGTGTCCTGGGGCTCCAGAAGTTTCTTCAGGATATTATAAAAGAAAAACTGCATGCCTGCGTAAGGAAACACGGCCACTAGGGTGGGTGTGAGGCCCCTGTAGAAGGTGAAGGGCCCCTCTGTGCGGAACATTGTGGCCACGGCATGCCTGAGGTTACGATACATCTGTACATATGAGAAAACCTTTGAATTGTGGGAAGTTTCTCATTAAAGCCTACCAGAGAGTGGAATAATATATGACCTTTTAAAATGAACTCAGTTTTCCACCCTTTCAGATGCACTCAGACACAGCGCATTAAAAATATAGCTATAACAGGTCATATCACACTCCTGAGGCTTGACCCCTGACCTTGGGTTCGCCCTGAGCAGCGAAGCGTGTGCGGAGGGTATCCAGCGGCTGGCAGGCGACGGTGGCGGAGCAGGCGGCCAAACCGCCGCAGATGAAATGCACTCCTGGTGTCTGGCTCTTATAGCTCGTCTTCTTATGGACCAGCTCTGTCAAGGCTTCAAAACTCGCAAACTACCACAAAAAAGACAAAGAGAACCAATGAGGTTTAAGGGTATTTGTCAAATGTCTACAATTGTGTGAAGGATGACCACAGATGCTTGATCCATCTTTCTAAATTACTAAATAGGATAAGCCACATGTCTACATAGAATTGAATAGAATATAAGAAAAATTGAATATGGATTCCTTTATTGCTACAAGATCAAAGCAGAATATAATAGAATATAACATTTATTGCTACATCAACAGACCAGTATTATTTATATTAACTAAAACTATAATTAAAAAAATTAAAACATTTCCATTAATTGAAATAAAGCTGAAATAAAACACTACATATAAGATGAAAAACTTAAAAAAAAATGTAAGCAAAAATCAGAAATGTTGATATAATTGAAATAAATGTTTATGTTTATTAAAATGACTAAAACAAAAACTGAAATAAAAATGAATTAGAAACTGAATAAAACAAATAAGTAAAAAAGAAATAAAAATGACAAGCACATACAAAAACTAAAAATAAAGAAATATATACATAAGCAATTCAAAATGAACAAATAAAACATTGAAATAAAAATAAATGAAAGCTCAAATAGAAATATATATATATAAAAAATAACAAGTACATAATAAAATCATTAAAATATTTGAATTAAAATGAAAATAACTAATTCGAAATATGAATATCTACTATAGTAGTATATGAATAATACTAAAATAACACTGATGAGGACAAAATGTATCTTTATCTCAACAGAATAGAATAGAACAGAATAGAATAGAATAGAATAGAACAGAATAGCAGAATAGAACAGAAGAGAAACTTTTTCTACCCTTACAATAGGATCAGTTTACAGTTTGTGGCTTAATAATTGAACAGGAAGATGATTCTGGCCTCATGAAAATTGTACGTATATTGTGAATATATATGATTTATCTCCACATACCTGAACTGCCCCATAACACACCGACAGCAGCTGGGCAGGAGTGTGACCTTTCCAGAAAGCAGGAAGTCCTTCTTCAGTCATAATACAGCGTGTGGCCTGCCATAAACCCCAGTACTTCCCCTGACGACTCCTCCAGGACACCTGCTCGATCTGCAACTGCAGCATGCACAAAACAGTCAAAACGGTCCTGCTGTGTCACAATAAAGACCAGTTTGAATGTCTAAAAGTGTAACACACTGCCACCTTGAGGCCTGTCCACCAGTTGCTACGGCAGAGAAACTACAAACTAAATCAAGCACAAAACAGCTCATCGGCTGCATCTCCTGTGTGCATTTATAACCAGTTTAAAGCAGATGAACGGGCTTCTTTGAACTGAGCATGCTCAGTGCAGCCGTGGGTTTGGGAGTGGTGCTAAAATTCCACAGGAAAACGTGACTCATGTTTTAGGCACAATGAAGCTTATGCGAATCAGATGTACTAGAACAGGGACTATTGTGTTAGCTATCGATGAAAACAACTTTAGTTGAATGTGTTAATATTTATGTTTTCATGTACAGAAAAACAGTTCGGAAACCCAAGAGCCCTTTGGCTCAGTGAAATGGAAGTTGTTACCTGAAATCTGATTTTGATGACATCCAGAGGGCTGATGAGGGCACGGGTGACCATACCTGCCGCTGACCCGGCCAGAGCAGCTTCCTCTGGGGAGAGAACCACGCCGGGGGAGTCTGGATCATAGCCCACCATTCCTGCTCAGAAACACAGCCACCGCCGGTGGAAAAACAATCAGTGGAATTAAATCAAATAAAAAATAAGAAAATAACATATTCAAAAATTATATAAAAACAATCTGGCTGATGTGGATGTATAATAATTTGAGTGGAATACATTTAAATAATGCAAGTAATAAAATAAAAAAATGACAAATTATAATATGAAAATAAAAATCAATATGACTGGTGTGCATGGATGGAAACTGCAGATAAATAAATCAAATAATAAAAATAACATGAAAATATCAAAGATATTTAAGTTATTTTTGGTTACACTTTATTTTAAGGTGTCCTTGTTACAGTGTAATTATACATTTACTGAGAAATATTAATTCAATACATGAGTTTACTATATGGTTAGGGTTAGGATTAGGGTTTGTCTTAGGAGTACTTGCATGTAATTATGCATATTTTTTGTTATTATAATAGTAAGTACATGTAACGTGCAACAAGGACACCTTAAAATAAAGTTTGCCGTTATTTTATATTTAGTATTTTCAAAATATAAAAACATGTATGTTAAATTTGCTCAACATGACAGCAGTTGACAAAAACACAATGGCTGCGTTTCAAAACCTATTGAGCTGCCTATCTAGACAGTGTTTAGATGGGCAGCTTTAGATGCTTTCGTCTGGAAAATGCAATTGATGCCCAAAATGTTGTCTTGGTAAGCAGCTCTTTGTGGTTTGAGACACAGCCAGTGTTGCGCTGCTGCTACTAAGTTACACACACAGTAGACGCTTACAAATACAGACTCGCGAAAACGTAAACATACCTTTCTGGTGTGCACTTCAGTGTTCCTCTGTAGAATCTGCTCTTGGTGAAGTTCTCTTATGAGTGCATAGCAGCAGTGTGATGTTAGAGGACACCTCCTCATGCTCCTCTGCTGCACACAGACCAATGACAGAGCGGCACGACTGTGTTTACTGACCGTGTCTGACTCCACACCGAGCACATTGGTTCCTACCTTTTTATTTTAATTGTAGTACTTTTTATTTCATTTTGAATGTATTGACATTTAATTTAATAAACGTTTTATAATAATTGATTTAACACAAAAATAAAATAATAAAATAAAGTAAATCAATAAAAGGGAATAAAAAGATTTTTTAATACACATCGGGGGTAAAAAGTAGTTACAGTCATTACATTAATTATTCGTGGAAATGTTCGTTTTTATTGATGTTAAGTAGTTAATCTTAAAATGAAAATATAAACATGTGCTCATAAAGCTGAGGTGAAAAATTTACCCCCCCCCCCCCC
>NW_015641017.1:327119-329956 GCF_001515625.1 Sinocyclocheilus rhinocerous
CCCCCCCCCCCTTTGTATTTACATGTAGAGTAAATACAAAGCAGATTAACAATGATTAAATATTATAAAAAATAGACAACTAAAAATATAAATAAAATATTCTTTACCACATCAAAACTCTGAATGATACAAGAAACGTGTGTGTGTGTGTGTGTGTATATATATATATATATATATGTATATATGTATGTATGTATGTATGTATATGTATATCTTTCATATGCATAAGTAATAGAAACAAACTAATCATTACAGTCATTACATTAATTATTCATGAATGTTTACAAGATGAATACAAAGATGTCTTTTTTATTCATTAATTATTGAGAACATAATACAAAACATATACCTAGAATAGTTAACAACTATTGAATAAAATAAAATAGTCCTGATAGTCTGTCCTGAGGTATGAATTGTGAGGCCACGCCCACATCCTAGTGTGGCCTCCGCTGATTGGTCAGCGACGCACTGAAAGCAGGAACTGAGGGTCGTGGGATTTTGAGAGAAACAGTCAGCTGCTGTCATGTACGTGGTTTTTAATGACAGGTGATGAAGAAACATGGATCAGCTTGTCAGGGCTCTGTTACTGCTCTTCTTAGTGCAGTTACCGGCTTCATTTGATGCGCCCAGTGGAGATGGTGGAGGATGGTGAGAGAAATACCATATGGATCACTGGCCGTGTCTCAAAACCAAGCGGCTCACTTTGTTTTGAAACACAGACACTGTGATTCATCTCAAATCCTGACAGCATGCAGTTGATCACCTAATTGAATAAATAAAGCTGTGTGAGCGAGATAAATTATGTTTTGTCTTTCAGGGGACTGGGTTCCAGTATTGAAGATGAAGGCGAGTGCAACATTGAGATCAGAGATGTGAACTCAATAACACACACACAGTTTATTAAAGAGTAAGAACAACAAACATACACATGTAGAGTTAGTTGATAGACATTTTAGTCACGTAAAACATGAATTTCATTGCATTTTTTTTTATCCTGAAAGCAACTCTTATTAAAAAGCTACTTTTAATAATAGCAATAATATAAATGGCATCACACATTATAGCATACGTAGATGAATATTTATGTAATCGTAATGTATTTTTCATTGTATTTTACAGGTATGCTTATGCAAAACCAGTTATACTCCGAGGACTCACAGATAACACAGTAAGAGCTGTGGTTATACTGTATATCAGGTGTTTATTGCCGCAAGTTCTTATTGATTCCATTTCTAACAGTGCCGTGTTGTGATTGGTTGTTTCAGAAGTTCCGTTTCCTGTGTTCCAAATCCAATCTGTTGAGAGAGTATGGAGGGAAAACGGTCCGTCTCAGCACAGCCAATACACACTCATACAGGAAAGGTGGATGCATGTGCACACTTTGACATATTTGCGCAGTCTTTTCATGTGCATGGTCAATAAAATCATACTGACCCCAGACCTTTCGACGTTAGTGTAAGTGTTCATGTTTCTCTATTGCTCTGTCTTTTAACAGTGGATGTGCAGTTTGAAGAGTTTGTGAAGTTCCTGTTGACCCCTCAGCCTGAAGACACACTGGGCAGTGGTCAGCTCTCTCTCTCTCTCTCACACACACACACACACACACACACATGTCTGGTCAGCTATCCTTGTGGGGACTCTCCATAGGCGTAATGGTTTTTCTACTGTACAGACTGTATATTCTATTGCCCTACACCAACCCTACCCCTAAACCTACCCCTCACAGGAAACTTTCTGCATTTTTAGATTTAAAAAAAACTTAATTCTGTATGATTTATAAGCTTTTGTACCCGTGGGGACCACAATTTAGGTCCCCACCGTGACACGAGTCCCCATGAGTCTGTGTGTATTCAGGTTTAAGTCCCCACCAGGATATATAAACCTGTACACACGCGCGCACACACACACCAAATCAGCTCATTCTACAAGCTTTCCCCACTGTACATGATTATTTCATAATGTGTGCGCATTTTTATTTCAGATACGCTGTACTTCTTTGGGGACAATAACTTCACGGAGTGGCATTCTCTGTTTGAGGAGTATAAAGCGCCACCTTTTTCTCTTCCACTCATGCTTCCTGCATATAGCTTTGGGATTGCTGGTATGTACAAATACATACTCTCCTATCCAGCTACAGACCTGCCAACCTGTACGCATTTTGCGTAGCGGATACGCATTTTGACCTCAAAGTACGCTGGTACGATTTGTCACTCTAAACTACGCAAAAAACCTGGTGACGCCTCTGTTCACGTGCAGTATTCAAAACAAGCAACAGAAAAAGATGAAGAGTTCAACCAATCAGAGCGTTTTTTAGGTTTTGCCTTTAAATTCCCGTGCATTTTATTTCTCTCCAAGCTGGCTCTATTTGTGTGTCCGTGAGTCTGCGTGCCGAGATGAGAAAACTCCTGCATCTGAAAAAGCAACACACGCCGAGCATCTTCCCTTGTAATGACTAAACCTTTTGTCCAACAACAAAAAAGAACATTATAACATTATTTTACTGCACAACATCAGACAAATATTTAAAATAATTTTCCTCTTGATCTGATGTGGCTTCTTATCACAGAATGACGCAGAAATAAATTCTACACTGGAATAACGGCGATTAGCAGTGGATTATAGATTATAAATATAACGTTACTTAATTATTAAAATGCTCGAGGTGGTTTTAAGAACACAGTCAGTTTAAGAAATACGACATTGTCGCAGTACAGTGTTTATTATCTTAATGTTCTTTTTGAATGTCATCATTCAAAGCGTTTCTGTCTTCTTTCATTCAGTTACAGCGATAGCTGGCTGTTTTTGTCCATATTAGGGATTTCCTGGAGCGTCCTGAG
>NW_015641017.1:330158-331093 GCF_001515625.1 Sinocyclocheilus rhinocerous
GCAAGAAATCTGTAGACGTGCCCATAACAACAAAAGACAATACTTTATTGAGCCTTTTCTGATAAGAAGTATACGCTGCAAACGTGAGCATTTTTGACGATCCTTTCTGTCCAGTCTGCACGTTTTATCACGTTTAACCACAGCTGTCGATTCTGGCACCCAACATCACAACAAGATATTTTAAGCTCCTTATGTAGCCGAACCTGCGCTCAGTGCGCTGGTTTGAATGGGCCGCCTCCCGTTTCCCCTTTGTTTTGCTGCCTCCAGCTAGCGCTGTAACGTCGGCTGACCCTAGTTACCTGTGGTTGGTCTGGCCGTGCGTCACTCAGAAAACAACAGGCCAATCAGAAGAGAGGCTCATGAATATTAATTAGACAGACTAAAATCGACCTGTTCTCAGCAGAGCTCCTGAGAGAGGAACTGTAAAAATATATTGAGATGGTTTTTGGTACTTATACCGCAAATATATATTCTTAAGGACATCAAAACCTAAAACAAAACTCCAGAAAGGTGTAAAATATGGGACCTTTAAGTTGGCAGTACTGACTTACAGTGATTATTTTACTGCACAACATCAGACAAATATTTAAAATAATTTTCCTCTTGATCTGATGTGGCTTCTTATCACAGAATGACGCAGAAATAAATTCTACACCGGAATAACGGCGATTAGCAGTGGATTATAGATATAACGTTACTTAATTTTTTAAATACTCGAGGTGGTTTTAAGAACACAGATAAACATTGTCACAGTACAGTGTTTATTATCTTAAAGGTCCCATATTGTCAAAACTGACATTTCCTGGCTTTTTTCACGATTACTGAGGTCTAGGGGCTATTTAACTACCATATAAGTTTCAAAACAGTCAGTCCACAGTAAAATGCACACAGCCTGCTTAAAGTAGCTGTGATTTTTCACGAACCGTTGTGACTTC
>NW_015641017.1:331392-336434 GCF_001515625.1 Sinocyclocheilus rhinocerous
ACACATGCACAGACATTATTTCATACACGACATAGTCGTGAGATGCAAGAAACATAGACATATTGCAAGAAATCTGTAGACGCGCCCATAACAACAAAAGAATACTTTATTGAACCTTTTCTGATAAGAAGTGTGCGCTGCAAACGCGAGCATTTTTGACGATCGTTTCTGTCCAGTCTGCTCGTTTTATCGCGTTTAACCACAGCTGTCTCGGTTTTTTGTCTGGCAGTGGTAGCAGATATGCGATCAAATTTCTAATTTGAGGCTGTATTACGTCGATTCTGGCACCCAACATCACAACAAGATGATATTTTAAGCTCCTTATGTAGCCGAATCTGCGCTGGTTTGAATGGGCTGCCTCCAGTTTCCCCTTTGTTTTGCTGCCTCCCGCTAGCGCTGTGACGTCGGCTGATCCTAGTTACCTGTGGTTGGCCTGGCCGTGCGTCACTCAGAAAACAACTGGCCAATCAGAAGAGAGGCTCATGAATATTAATTAGACAGACTAAAATCGACCTGTTCTCAGCAGAACTCCTGAGAAAGGAGCTGTAAAAATATATTGAGATGGTTTTTGGTACTTATACCGCAAATATATATTCTTAAGGACATCAAAACCTCAAATAAAACTCCAGAAAGGTGTACAATATGGGACCTTTAATGTTCTTTTAGAATGTCATCATTCAAAGCGTTTCTGTCTTCTTTCATTCAGTTACAGCCATAGCTGGCTGTTTTTGTCCATATTCGGGATTTCCTGTAGCTTCCTGAGTTCTATTTCTTCTATAATGTATATGTGTATTTTCTGCGCGAGGGCGCCCTCAGGCGTCCAGTATGAATGAAACACAGATTACATGTGTTCATAGCACTAAATAATGGCCAATCCATAAAAATAATACTACTTTTTTTTTTGGAGTGCACACACTTTCACCCATTAAAGGAATAGTATAATGTATTCATCATTAGGTCATCTAAGATGTAGTTGTAATGTTTGTTTCTTCATCAGAACAGATCTGGAGAAATTCAGCATCACACCACTTGCTCAGCAATGGATCCTCTGCAGTGAATGGGTGCCGTCAGAATGAGAGTCCAAACAGCTGATAAAAACATCACAATAATCCACACCACTCCAGTCCATCAGTTAATGTCTTGAGGAGCAAAAAGCTGTGCCATCATTAATGTGTTTTTAACTTTTAAACCATTGCATTATATTGCTTTCTCCAGTGAAAAAAAATAAGCTTGTCTGAATCAGGAGAGAAATCTGCACAGATCAAGCACTGTTTACAAGCAAAAACCGTTCTAAACAAATATATCAGTGGATTTTGATGTGAGAGGACAACAGACGATGGACTTTATCACTGGAGGAAGCATTATTATGGATTATGGACACTTATTTTGGCCAGAAGCAACAGTTTAAAGTTAAAAAACCTTAATGATGGATTTGCTTCTTACAAACACACAGCTTTTCGCTCCTCAAGACATTAACAGATGGACTGGAGTGGTGTGGATTACTTGTGGATTATTGTGATGTTTTTATCAGCTGTTTGGACTCCCATTCTGACGGCACCCATTCACTGCAGAGCATCCATTGATGAGCAACTGATGTAATGCTAAATTTCTCCAAATCTGTTCTGAGGAAGAAACAAACTCATCTATATCCTGGATGGTCTGAGGATGAATACATTATCAGCAAATTGTCATCTTTGGGTAAACTACATCTCTCCGCTGCAGGACCAAGGACTGGTGTCCCGTTTCACTGGCACGGTTCCGGCTACTCTGAAGTTATCTATGGCAGGAAGGTCTGTGGAATGCTAAACTCATACAAATGTATTATTTACAGCTTAAGTACAGATGTAATTTTCCCTGTCTATATACTGATGTGCTTGTGTTCTCCAGCGTTGGTTTCTTTACCCTCCTGATGATGCACCCGAGTTCCATCCCAACCACACCACACTCTCCTGGGTCTCTCTGTCCTACCCAAACCTGGAGCTCCACCAGAGGCCCCTGGAGTGCACCATACGACCCGGAGAGGTGAGGTTTAACCCATTTACACACTTAAATAGTAGGCACAAATTGTCAGAGTAATGTCAAAGTCATGTATTCCAGAGATAAAACTGCATGTTTTTGTGCAGGTGCTGTATTTTCCAGATCGTTGGTGGCATGCAACTCTAAATCTGGACACCAGCGTCTTCATTTCAACATTTCTGGGGTGAAGACTGATATGGTGGACACACACCATGTGCATTTGACTTGAAGGACCGAACAAGGATTCGTTGTTCAGAGGACCAAATCAGAGGAGTTTGACTCAGTTTGAGCAAAACAGAAAGCCAAGCCATTCGTCCGTAAACTTGAGCAATGTTTTTTAATAGAAGCTGCTTTTAATGCGAGATTGAGGTTATTGTTTAATAAAGTTGTGTTGTCGAAACATATGAATTGAATGCTTTGTTAGGTTTTATTGTTGGGTTTTTGAATGTTGAATTTTAAAGATGCATTTAATTAAACAGATAATCAATTCAAGTAAGCTGGATATCATTAATAAATCCATTATATGTGCGTCTTCCTCATTCAGACTCACAAAAATACATTTTTATCAATAAAGGAACATTTTTATTATACTGAAAAAATGATGAAACCTTAAAAATGTTAACAAATAAAAACGGAATAGAATAGAAACATTGAAATCAGTTGGTTAAACTGTCCAGTTTCACATTAGATTGGGGGCATTGAATTATGTAGGTTATTGCTGAAATAACTGGGCCCTTGAGATTTTTTTACTTTTGTGTTTCACATTTGAACAAGTTAGATTTGTGTTAGAAATCCATACACACAGTATGTGATCAAAATGATTCTGGCTCTTTTTAAAACGCCCCAAGATACATTCTGCTATAGTACATGAGCATAAAGAGTGTCATAATAGTATTTGTGTATATGGAGTAGTTTTTTATATTTGGGAATTAATCAATAGAATTCAATTGAATGAGAATAACACGTATGTTTTTGCAGTAATGCGTCTTTTTGGTGATCCAAGTCCAAAGAGAGAAAGAAATTCTAACCAAAAAACTCTTTTAACGATCCCAGCAGAAGACGGTCCTCCAGATGATGTCACTTCCTCCAGACCTGCTGTCCAGCAATGTAGGTTTCCCTGAGTGTCAGTGTGTCATCAAGCACTACGAAATCTACAAAACAACACACATAACTCTGCATTTCATATCAAAAACACTTTATTGTGAACACATCTATCCAGTGGACACAATACTGCCTTAACCACGAACAATAAATAAAATTAAATATAAATTTTAAAAACTTTTACCTTTTAAAAATTAAAATTAATTTTAAAATACATCCAAATACAAAAGTTATTTTAACTTCCAATAATATTAATATTTAACTGCTAATAACCCCCAAAATGTGCAGTTAGATCTTCATATATTCTAGTACAGTGGTGAGAAAAGGTTTTTGCCCCCTTCCTGTTTTTTTTATTTTTTGCATATTTGTCACACTTAAAAGATTCAGATCATCAAACAAATTTTAATATTACACAAAGATAATGCAAGTAAATACAAAATGCAGTTTTTAAATGATGATTTCTTTTATTAAGGGAAAAAAGCTGTCCAAACCTACCTGGCCCTACATGAAAAATTACCTGCAGTTCTTTAGATGTTGTTCTGGGTTCTTTTATGACCTCCTGGAGGAGTTGTCATTGTGCTCTTGGAGTAATTTTGGTAGGCCAGCCACTCCCGGGAAGGTTCACCACTGTTCCAAGTTTTCTCCATTTGTGGATAATAGCTCTGACCGTGGTTCGATTAACAGGAGGGGGCCCTAAAACCTAGGGCCAGGTAGGTTTGGACAGCTTTTTTCCCTTAATAAATGAAATCATCATTTAAAAACTGCATTTTGTATTTACTTGCATTATCTTTGTGTAATATTAAAATTTGTTTGATGATCTGAATCTTTTAAGTGTGACAAACATGCAAAAAAATAAGAAATCAGGAAGGGGGTCAACACTTTTTCACACCACTGTATATGTAGTATATTCTTCTCCAACAAAGAGGATCACATTTGATGACATAAGGAAACCACAGCAAAAGTGGCAATGCTGTGGCATGTGCTATTAACACATTAAATGTGCATGAGATTTTTTGAATATTGTGTATGAGTTTAAAGGAATAATTCACCCAAAAATGAAAATTTGCTTAAAATTTACTCACCCTCAGGTCATCCAAGATGTAAATGAGTTAGTTTTTTTTTACCAAAACAGATTTTGAGAAATGTAGCATTTCATCAGTTGCTCATCAATGGATCCTCTGCAGTGAATGGGTGCCGTCAGAATGAGAGTCCAAACAGCTGATAAAAACATCACAATAATCCACAAGTAATCCACACCACTCCAGTCCATCATTAATGTCTGGTGTAGTGAAAATCTGTGTGTTTGTAAGAAGCAAATCCATCATTAAGGCATGTTTGGACTCTCATTCTGACGGCACCCATTCACTGCAGAGGATCCATTGGTGAGCAACTGATGAAATGCTAAATTTCTCCAAATCTGTTCTGATTAAGAAACAAACTCATCTACATCTTGGATGGCTTGAGGGCGAGTAGATTTTCAGCAAATTGTCATTCTTGAGTGAATTATTCCTTTAACTCTTTCCCCGCCAGCATTTTTGAAAAAGTTGCCAGCCACCGCCAGCGATTTTGATGATTTTCACTAAAATTTGATGGCCTCCAGAATATTTTGCTGTATGAATATTTGAATATGCAATACACCAAAATAAAGATCAGAACCTCTACTTTAAAAAAAAAATCAGTTTTATTCTAGCTTAAAGCATTCTTTTTTTATCAACACTTGAATATAGGTAGGTTTCAGAGAAAACTACATTTATCAAAAACTACATCTGGACAATATTCAGTACGATTATCAAAGCATAAATCCAGTAAATTGCTTCCATCAACACCTCCAAAGCTTGCACAGACATATACCACTTCCTGGATCAACATTTTACTCCGTAACATTATGCAGTTTTCACTTATATGCTGCCATTGCTGCCATTTTT
>NW_015641017.1:337269-354586 GCF_001515625.1 Sinocyclocheilus rhinocerous
ACATTGAAAAAACACCAACTCGTTGGCCGGCGACAGCCATGACGTCACTACCGGTGCGACTATAGTATAAATAGATAAATAGATAAACAATCGACGTGCACTGCGAGCGTTTTTTCCAAGGAAAAAGGAGGAAAGAGGGGCAGCCATATGCTTCCCGCGATTCAGGACCCGCCGCTGCTGAAGCACGGAAGGGAATGAGCTCGTGGGGATCGCAGGTGGATCTGGCCGATGAGTTTGAAGAGGGGTTTCCCTTTTGCGATCGTCGGCTGTGCACGAGAGTGAGCCGCTGGAGTAAACTTAACTTATACACTTAAGGGCTTTTGGCGGGGAAGCGTTTTTTTCTAAAAGACGAGATAACTCGTCAATGGCGGGGAAAGAATTAATAAACAACTATGTAAATTTTAAAATATAAAAAAAAAAAAAAAAAAATTTTTTTTAAATAAGCCCCAAAAGAAAGACACATTTATACCTGCATCAGCGCCGTACTCCAGCGTTCCCTTCCTGTGACTGATGCCCAGCAGCTGAGCAGGATGCAGCGATGCAGCTTCTAATGCAGCTTCTACTGTACAACCTACACACACACACACACCAGTATAAAACCTCTATGATGGACACACATAGTACTATAATGGTATAACCTGCAGCCAGTTCCTCGGGATTCCTATACAGTGAACATGCGAGTGTAATCAGACACACTTGACACACACTGACCTGATGCCTCTCTGAAGTGTCTCACACACATGTCCATGGTCGCAATACTGCCACTCAAAGTTGTAGTGCCTGAAATCACGAATGAATAAAAACATGCTATAAAAAATTTTTGGGAAATTTATCTTGTATAGCACCACAAATCTACGTAAACAAAACACTCAAAATCATCTCATAATTAAGAGCAATAAATAATAATACCACGCAAAGCATTTCACAGTAAAATAACATGTAATAAAAATGTATGATAAAATATCACAAAATAATACAATATAATATGGATCAATCAAATACTTTTTTCCAAAATCTTATTTTCTAAAATACACTAACATTCAAAGTTTGGGGTCAGTAAGTTTTTTTTTTAAGAAATGAATACTTTCAACTGAGAAAGGACACATTAAATTGAACAAAATTGACAGTAAAGACATTTATAATGTTACAAAAGATTTCTATTTCAAATGAATGCTGTTCTTTTGAACTTTATATTCATCAAAGAGTCAGCAAAGGATCGTGTGACACTGAAGACTGAAGTAATCCTGCATCACAGGAATAAATTACATTTTAAAATATATTCTTTAAAAAACTGTTATTTTTCTTTATGAATATACCCCAAACTTATATCTGTTTTAACTCTGCACCTTGTTATTCAGTAGTTTAAATAACATAATATTCAAACAATAATTAAAAATGCTCTAAAACAACCCTACAATCAGCAACCTGCAACAGTATTATTACAAAGAATTTTACTCAAACTTTTCGGTATGGTTTGAAATGCCTTTCACTTTCTAAATCGAATTTATCTAAAAAAAGAAAAAAAGGTAAATAGAAATTGTCAAACTCAACACTGCTTCAACTGACATACAAACAATTTGTCACCAAATTTAAGATGCATCTGTGTTAACTTGCTCCACACTGAAAGCAGACACAACATGACGCAGACCTGCGACATAAGCGTGAAGCCCCTGGATGTCTATCTGCTGCTGTCCGAGTGTGTGTCGACCGGGAGGAAGACCCATCGCCGTCACAGCGTCAGTGACCAACACCAACCCTGCCACCAACACACATACACACAGAGTAACTTTAATACAGTGAAAACCTGACATGCATTTCATTAAACTATTTTGTATTGTCATATATAGTCAGTATTATGTACAGGTTTGTAGTTTTGTGTGTGTTTGTGAATACCTGCGGGATGAGCTCTGTGTGCGATGCGCAGCGCTGCAGGGTGTGTGTGTATCCCGTCTGCGATCATACCGTAGTAAACCGTCCGACCTGGTGGAACACGATCACTTGTGAGCAATCCCACAATGCCTGGGTCTCGATGATGAAACTGTAACAAAACAAAATAGCATGCATCGTTCATGGTATGCATATTCATGTTTTAAAATGATTAAATTGATTTATTTTCATGGTACGGTAGCGTACTAGGAATATGATGTTATTTTAAACATGTATATGTGTGCACAAACTTACAGTATGTGATCTAATGCAATTACCTGCTAATTACTAAATGTGCATATGTGTGTGTATGCCTTTCCATTAATGTGTGTGTGATACTAACAGGCAACATGGCATTAAATAAGTGTGTAATGAACGTGGCTCCATGCTGCACAGCCGCTTCAGCCTGAGAGAGATCAGCCATAGAGTGACCTGGACAGAGAAACACTTTAGAAATGCTCAGCCAGTTGAGAAATTAGTTAGAAATAAATAAGAAATAAGAAATTACATACGCACCAAGTGACACAGCTATGCCTCTTCCTGACAGTTCACGGATTGCTGCCACGCTATTGGCTAGTTCTGGTGCGAGGGTTACCATGGCGACATTGTCCAGGTGCCCATAAGTCTCCATCAGGTCGGCCACGCCACCTGCTTTAAAAGTGCGGAGGAACTTCGGAGGGTGAGCGCCTCTCTTCTCTTCACTGATGAACGGCCCCTCCAGATGAATACCTGAAACAACCGGGAGTAAAATCATTAAAGGGGTCCTATTATGCTTTTTCACTTTTTCAACTTTAGTTAGTCTGTAATGTTGCTGTTTGAGCATAAAAAAGATCTGCACAAATCAAATCAAATATGAAATAAAATATCAACACAACTAAAGAAATGTCAACACCAGTGTTAGTTTTGAAGTATTATAATTGAGGTCCTAATATAGTTTTTTTTTTATCAATGATTGGAATTAGCTTTTATTTTTACATTTTGTTTTTCTAGTTCTAGTAATTTTATTGTCTGTTTTTGTCATTTTATTAGTTTTTTATATATATCTATTTTGTTTTTATTTCAGTTATTTTGGTAAATCAATTTTAACAAAAAATTTTTTTTAAATGTTTTTATATGGTACTGTATTTCAGTTAATGTTTATTTCAAGTAACAAAAAAGTTTTTTGTTGTTTCAGTTTTAGTTTAATAATCCTGGTCAACACACATTTGAAGAAAGTTAATAAAGTCTATTTATTTTGTGTGCACAGTGCACACTACATCTGTGTACATCTTACCTAAAACTCCTGCCCCTTCAGGTCCTCCATCCTGAACTTTGAGCTCAGGAATGACCTGTGGAGAGAAACACAGCAACATTACTGGTGCTAAAAGATCAAGCAGCACAACTTTTTGCAACACAACACAGCAACAGATCAGCATATTATAATGATTTCTGAAGGATCATGTGACACTGAAGACTGGAGTAATGATGCTGAAAATTTAGCTTTACATCACAGGAATAAATTACACTTTAAAATACATTCAAATAGAAACAGTAATTTTAAATTGTAATAATATTTCACAATATTACTGTTTTTACTGTATTTTTGATCATATAAATGCAGTCTTGACCACAATATTACTATTTTTTACTGTATTTCTGATCAAATAATGCAGCCTTGGCCACAATATTACTGTTTTCACTGTATTTTCGATCAAATAAATGCAGCTTTGACCAAAAATATTACTGTATTTCTGATCAAATAAATGCAGCCTTGGTCATAATATTACTATTTTTACTGTATTTCTGATCAAATGATGCAGCCTTGGTCATAATATAACTACTTTTACTGAATTTTAGATCAAATAAATGCAGACTTGGTCATAATATTACTATTTTTACTGTATGTCTGATCAAATAATGCAGCCTTGGCCACAATATTACTGTTTTTATTGTATTTTCGATCAAATAAATGCAGCCTTGGTCACAATATTACTATTTTTACTGTATGTCTGATCAAATAATGCAGCCTTGGCCACAATATTACTGTTTTTATTGTATTTTCGATCAAATAAATGCAGCTTTGACCAAAAATATTAAAATTTTTACTGTATTTTTGATCAAATAAATGCAGCCTTGGTCACAATATTACTATTTTTACTGTATTTCTGATTAAATAAAAGCAGCCTGGGTCATAATATTACTATTTTATTGTATTTCTGATCAAATAACGTAGCCTTGGCCATAATATTACTGTTTTACTGTACTTCTAATAAAAATAAATGCAGCCTTCGTCATAATATTACTATTTTTACTGTATTTCTGATCAAATAACGCAGCCTTGGTCACAATATTACTATTTTTACTATACTTCTAATAAAAATAAATGCAGCCTTCGTCATAATATTACTATTTTTACTGTATTTCTGATCAAATAACGCAGCCTTGGTCACAATATTACTATTTTTACTATACTTCTAATAAAAATAAATGCAGCCTTCGTCATAATATTACTATTTTTACTGTATTTCTGATCAAATAACGCAGCCTTGGCCACAATATTACTATTTTTACTGTACTTCTGATCAAATAATGCAGCCTTGGTCATAATATAACTACTTTTACTAAATTTTAGATCAAATAAATGCAGACTTGGTCATAATATTACTATTTTTACTGTATGTCTGATCAAATAATGCAGTCTTTGACCATAAATATGACTATTTTTACTGTATTTCTGATCAAATAATGCAGCCTTGGTCACAATATTACTATTTTTTACTGTATTTCTGATCAAATAACATAGCCTTGGCCACAATATTACTGTTTTACTGTACTTCTAATAAAAATAAATGCAGCCTTGATCACAATATTACTATTTTTACTGTGTTTCTAATTAAATAAATGCAGCCTTGGTCATAATATTACTATTTTACTGTATTTCTGATCAAATAACGCAGCCTTGGTCATAATATAACTACTTTTACTGTATTTTAGATCAAATAAATGCAGACTTGGTCATAATGTTACTATTTTTACTGTATGTCTGATCAAATAATGCAGTCTTCGTCATAATATTACTGTTTTTACTGTATTTTTGATCAAATGAATGAGTTTTGAGCACAAAAACATAATTATTCCAACACATTTTATTCCTAGATACAATCTCAGATACTATAAAATCTCAAGGAAAAAGAGCAGAGATGTATTTGTGTGTGTGGTTGAGCATCCAAGAGACTAATGAAGAGTAGGGATGTAACGATTCACTCAACTCACGATTCGATTCACGATTTTGATTTCACAATTCGATTCACGATTTTTTTTTTTTTTTACAAAATGAGGTTCAAGACAAATTATAAATTAAATGTGTCCTTTTATTATTGCTTGGACAAAATGTTTAATCGTTACATCCCTGATGAAGAGTGGTTATTGATGTACAGATTGTACCTTATGGTATATGTCTGGTGGAGACGTGACAAGGGTCGGGCAGAAGGAAGTGACACCGTGTTCTAGAATCTTTTTGGCCAGCAGAGCCACGCCTCCTCTGATGTCACTGCTGGCCTGGGAGAAGTCGATGCCATATCCACCTATGAGTGAGAAGAGGGGAGGAGCTTAGCATTACAAGATATCAGTAAGAACACAGAGACTTTTACATAAACTGGTGAATGTAACAATGTCAACCCGCTGTGTACTTCTACATTAGTCTTATGCTATTTTTAGAGTCTTGTTTACCATTTATCTGTACATCTATGAATCCAGGTGCAATGATTTTATCCGCACAGTCAACTTTGTGATCCGCAAAACCCTCCTCATCGAAGAACAGCTTCTCCGGGTTCAAAATCTTGCCCTCACGAACCCACAGGTCTTCCCTATAAACACAAAGATTTCCCTTCAAAATCACTGTAGAAAATGTGCAGATTTCATCAGGAGTCAATTACAGCTCATAAAGTTTTAACCAGCTTTTTATATGGAACAAATAATTACACCAAGTCATTAACATTTATATTATCCAACATTGTAAAGGCCAGTCTAATATGTGAGAATGCATGTGAATCTGTACTGTTTGCAACAAACTTCTTACGTTAAGAAAATTACAATATAAAATTATAATCATAATTGTAAAGAAATCAGAAGTGTGTCATCATATGTTACCATTGCAGCTTGTGATCCTTCAGTATCCTGCAGTTCACAAACTGTGTGATCGGGGCATCTGAGACACTCTTATTAGACGGCATCTCTCCCGAAATCCCACCCCGAAACTTAAAAACACCCTGTGAAGAGAAACCAGAACTATCAGGTCTTGCTAGTGGATCATCTTGGTTTGACTTTATCCTCTGGACATCTTCAACACACACACACACACCACATAAAAACAGAAAATACTTCAATAAGAAAATAAAACGTGATTATTATGTATTGTGACAACTTAATGTAACGCAGTAATGTAAGGTTTTCAAATGAATCATTTTGATTTAATTTATTAATTGGACATCTCAAACCCAAACAGACTGCATGCAAAACAGAAAGTACTTCCATAAAATAATATTAATAATAATAATAAAAACTTATATGATGCACACTTTCTGAAGGCAATATTCTATGATTAGCCTATTCTTCAGCACCTATATAATAATGACAGCGTCAATATTGTGCACTTTTTAGGTACTTTTTCATATGTTTTATTAAAAGTGCTATACAAATAAACTGACTTGACATCCATTACATACAATGACCTAACACTCATTGCCCTTTTGAACACATTTTATCTCTTTTTATGACATAGTATTTAACTTTGTACTGTCAAACATATTTTCCACACAAAGAAACCTCCCATGTAAACGGACAACCAGATCTGTCAACATCTGCATTATAATTATATTTGTTATTTATTATTATTCAGCACATAATGGCACCGTTTTTAAAACTACAAGCGGTGCTTTTACACTGTTATAGCAGAAGGTAAACAAAAACGCCGGAAGTACGGATCAAACATTGAATGATCTTCATTCACACATCTTACAGATACCAGATCACGAGAGGGACATGATCACCGGCTGTAGTTTCATAAACACACTTACCGTTAATTCACATACTTTTACTCTGATGCTCCGCTCTCTTGTGTTGTTCGCTAGGAAGTCAGTACAGTGCGTCACGCGCGCTGTCAGCTGATGAGGAGGCGTGGCCAAAATACACGCGCTCCAATCGTGTTTAAAACCGATAAGACACAAATGATAAGAATGAATATGAATATATAAATTCATTTTAATTTTAAAGACAGAAGCTCAAAAATGTATATAAAAAAAATTATGCTTGAAAAATACGAACGCTGTAAAATTTATGATTTGTAAACATTTTGTTTTTAATAATATAATTTGATATTATTATTATTATTATTCATGTATTATTGTTTATCCTAATGTACCCCTTGGCTGTATTTGTAATTGTATAAAACCATTAAAAACATGAATTAATTAATTGCAATATATTGTCATATATTTGTTTCATATATAATCATATAATGTTATAATGTCAAGCACAGGTTACTTTATCTCAGCCGCTCTGTGTGCGGTGAGGCTACACATTGTTTTCGGTGCACATTAATATCAAAGGACAGATGTAGCTGCCGGTGCTCTGACAAATAATGCTACCTTTCAGATTATGCTACCAACACTGTATTTATCCTACTGTAAGGGTAGGTTTAGGGTTGGGGTAGGTGTACATGTTAATAAAGCCTCACACCTAATTAATATCATGCTGGAAGCAAAATCTGATAGGTAGCACTTTTCGCTATCGAATTATGCTACCATCTGTTTTAATGGGAGGTAGCAAAATCTGAAAGGGGAGCACATTGTCAGAACACCGGCAGAAAAACAACAACGCGCTACATGTTTCTTTTCCCCTCATTTTTTCCAATTGATGGAAATCCGTCGTAGACTTGCTGCAATTAACGGAAATCCGTCGTAGCGACGGAGAACTTACACCTGAACCAGATAATCAAGCTCTCACTAGGCATACTAGAAACTTAAAGGCAGGTGTGTTGATGCAAGTTGGAGTTAAACTCTGCAGGACACCGGCCCTCCAGGACCGAGTTTGGTCACCCCTGGGGTAGCACAAACCTTCAGAACACCGGCTTTACCGTCAGACACAAAGCCCTCGCACCTGCATCATTACTGTTGGGAACAGCCCTGCAGGGCCAAACACGCGCCGTCATTTCCCGCCAACCGGCTCTAACCTGTGTCAGACAGCTGGCCTCTCACGTTCACAACATCACACATTCAGAAAAATAGAGCAAACAAACTCTCTTCATTACTAAAACAACACGTCAGAGTATTTGAGGTTATGCTGCAGTTGTTATGTTGTTGAAGTTTGTTTGCTCAAGCAGGTAGTTCGTTTAAATGAAATACATTTTCCATTTGATGCATGATAAGGAGTCCTAACAAGCACATTGATGAGCACTATTGGTGAAAGCAACACCATTTTTAAGCATTAGAATATTGTTTATAACCAAAGTGTTGAAATTAACCAAAGGTTAAAATTAAGAAGAAAAAGAAAAAAAGGGAAACAATTAACCAAGGGTTGAATTTAAAAGGAAAAACACAGAACAAAAATACAATAATGTAAAAAGGAACAATAAAAATATATAGCATATATAAAATTATATTAAACAATACTATCATTTAATGAATGAAATGTACTACGAAAGTATTAGCTATTAAATTATTAAATATTACTACAATTATAATAAATATTCATGTTATTAGTTATTAATTATTTTAATTAATAATCATAATTATTCATTAATTATTCAATAAAATAATTGTAATTAATTTAAATTGTTTCAATTCATTTATTAAACGGTTAAGTTAAAACTAAACTAAAACTAATTTTTATTTCACAAATTTATCACATTTCCCTTTATTTGCATTGATGGTTCCATGAATAACCTTTAACGTCCATGGAATCTTTCAATTGCAGAAAATGTTCTTTAGATTTTTTTAATATTCTTCACACTGAGAAAAAAAAGGTTCTTTTAAGAACTGTTCGCTGAAAGGTTCTTTGGGGAAATCAAAATTTTTTTTTTTTTCTGACACCACTGAAAAAAAATATAATAATAATAAAAACAAACAAAAAATGATTAAATTATAAATGCATTACATATTAAAAATGTATCAATGAACTAATTAATTAATTATCTTTTCTAAAGAGTGCATTTCAAATAATATCCTAAATAACTATTACCTCTAAAACCAAATGAATTTTGAGAGTAAATTAATTATCATGATATGTTAAAATCCTTAAAATGCTAATGACCTCTCTCTTGTTTGGGCTTCTGCGTGTATATTTGTATTGATATATATTTCTGCATGTGTGTTGTTTTGGAGCATCCAGCATGCTTGACCTGATGATTAGATTTATTAAACCGCGTGGGTGAGGTGTGTGTGTTTGTGCATGTGTTTACTGTGTGTGTGAGCATATGTTTTAAGTGGGTGTCAGTGACGTAGATCCTTAAGGCATAAACTCAGTGCTCGTTATAGGTCAGAGTTTGAGAAGTGAGCTAATTGATTCATTTAAACTGATAAAATGCGTCATTCATTCAGTGTGTGACGAAGTGTCAACTTGAAGGCCGTGTATCTGTCCTCTGTCACGTAGACGGTCTACATCCAAACCTTTAGTGTCTCATGGTCCAGAAACTACAGGAAATCTAAGGTGTTTGTAAGCCAGTCCCATTTAACATCAATCAACGGCAAACTATAAATGTGATTCATTGAGCCTGGAAATCTGTGTATTTACTATTTATTACAAGACTTTACATCTTGTAAGGTTATTCTGTGTGAAAACAGTAAGCTGAGAACCCCACAGAATACAGCTGAGTTTCATTATACACATGACACTAAAATAATGCAAAAAAAAAAAAAAATGGAAATGTCAATTCATGTTTTTTTTCTGTAATTTATAAAATGATTTTTTCTTTTAGACTCCCAAAAAACTGTACATTTAATAGTATGTTACTGTAAAATTACATACATGCCCCACTATCTACTTTTTCACTGTAAGGGAACTTGTTTTGCTGCATTTTTACAGTCTTTTATTACCGGTATGGAAATAAAATAGAATAGAAATATTAAATGAAACATGTAAAATAAATAAAACTTAGAAATGTTGTCTTTGCAACTAAATGAAATCAACTTAAGTGGAAGCAATACAATTAACTGTAAAACAAAACAAAAGCAAAAACGTAATTAAAACCAAAACTGAAAATACTAATTAAACCTGAACTGTAATATAACAAAACATTAAAAATGACAAATGCACATACTGAAACAAAATTACTATAAATTAAAATAAAAACTAAAATAGCTAATAATATATGTAGGCCTAAAATGTATTATAAAACATACTAAAATGTATTAAACAATACTATAAAATAATTAAACATGCAACAAATGTGTTAATTTATCTATTACATTATTAAATATGATTACTATTCATTAATAATATTGATTAATTATTATGTAGTTCATTTATTAAAGAGCTAAACCTGCCCTTTACTGTATATTACCCTTTCATGCATGAATTATTAAATTATTTTACTTTTAAACAAGTGAAAAATCATGCCAATAACTGTCAATATATTTTATTTTGAGGGAGTTACACTACATATCTGTGGACACCCTGCATCAAAGGTATAAAAAGTGAATCAATAGAACTTAATATGTTGTCTTAAAAAACATGTTTTTAAAACATTCACTACGAGAAAATGGTATGAATAACATTAAATAACAATGTCATGACAGCACAGAAAAGTAAAGTGTAACAAACAAAAGGTAAGAGTGTGTGTGTATGGGGCAGGGGTGTGTGGGTGGTGGGCTATTCTACACATGTGACCAGAAATACAAGCACACACACACCCTCCCAACACACACTTGAACACAATCATGCACACACATACCTCCACTCATACAGTACATCTATACCTGCCTACACTTTTATATGACCTAAAAAAAAAAGTATAGACTGTAAGCTGTCACGATCGCTACTGTGAGGGCGCGAGGAGTACATCAACAAGGAGACGTTAATAACATCAAGGAAACCAGGAAAACACAGGCAGCAGAGGAGGTTGACATAAACAATACCAGACGAAGGTAGACAGGGCAGACTACACTTTAAATACTGGAGCAAATGAATATAATTAACAAAACACAGCTGGAGACAAATGATGAACTAATCAGGAAACATAATGGGAACAGGAAGGACCAAATAAGGGCATAAGGAAACACATGAGAAAACCAGGACATGGAGTACATGGAACAAAGAAACACAAAACAGGTCCATAACCCTGACATAACCGTTGCAATAAATTATAAAATCTGAAGACTGTTTAATATTTCTGTTCAGTAAAACCATTCAAGTGTAAATTATATAATAATTTTAATAAAACATACAAAATAAGGTAGAATCTAGCCTGGCCCATACCTTTGGTGCATGACGTCCACTGTAGTGGACAGATATATATTTTTTTGCCACAGAAAAAACGTACAAGAAAAATATAGTTAAAATCTGGATGAAAGTATTTCTGGCATCCTATTTAGTTGAAAAGTATTTTTTGTACCTGTCTGATTTTCTGAAAATAAAAGGATTTAACACTTAGCACATATGGTAATTGGTGCATCTCCTCTTCCCTCCGCCTTTTTGAATACATTATGCAATATCTCAAAACAAAAAAGAGATACAAAGACAACAATTAAATGTAATCGTAGACAACACTTTGGGGGTTCACCAGTTGGTGGTTGGGAAATGGTGCTACAACTTAAATGGTTCAAATTGGCTTTCAAATATCTGTCCACTGTAGTGGACACCATGCATGAAAGTAATTTAAAAAATAATAGTATATAATAAAAACAATATTATAAGACATTTTAATAATAAGAGAGCGAGCGAGCAAGAGAGAGAGAGAGAGGGGGGGTGTTATGCACTTCACAGCCTGAGAGACAGCAGGTCTTTTATTACTGGTATGGTCACAATGAAATGAAATCATATAAGATACAATATTGCCAAGGAATGAATGTGAATGTGTATAATGTGTGTAATATGTGTATTATGTCTGACCTCAGTGTGTTTACTGTCCACACAGTAACCCTCAGCAAGTGTGTTTATGTTAAACACTGTGATTCAAATGTTCACACATTACACTATTTAAATTTAAATTGTTATTATATTTTCTTTCTTCTACACTCTCAGAAAAAAAGTACACGATGGTACAAATAATGTTCCTCAAAGAACAGTTTTGTACCTTTTCAATAATTGTACCTTTAATGGTACAGTAAAGACCTCTGATGATACTGTTTGGTACCTTTCAAGGTACAACTGAAATGAAGGTACATAAAAGTTCTCATGTCAAAGGTACAAATTTACTGTTTCATGCATGATTGGTTGCTGTTTTAACTATTAGGCATAGCAACAAGACTCTTATTGGTCGAAATAGCTGCGGCCGTTACAGAATTTTCAAAGACCAACGGAAAATGAAAAGTTGTGATTTTCTAGGCCGATATGGCTTGGAACTATACTCTCATTCCGGTGTAATAATCAAGGAACTTTGCTGCCCTATCATGGGTGCAGCAGGCGCAATGATATTACGCACGCCTGAAAATAGTCCCCAGCACGCTTCCTGTGTAAGCAGGTGGTTGCTTCCTTAGAGTTACACACAGATTTTGAACACATTTACCTCAAAATGATGGGTCCTATCTACTCACTCTGTAGCTACGAGAGAGACATAAATATTTCCTGATCATAAATGTAGGGCTGTTGTTAATTTCAGTCTCAGCACTGTTTCGGTAGTGATGTGGAAATGCGGGACACATTTTTTTCTTTTTTTACATAAAGTTTCATAATTTACAAAGAAAAAATAAAATAAATGTTTTTATTTTTGTTTGTTTTTTTTACTTCACTTTTTAAAATAATCAAAAAGATAGTTTTAAAAACAACAATGGAAAAAATAAAATGCAAAAATTATTTCAATATCATTTTCCTAAGTTGAAATTTAAGGGTTATGGTTCAGGACAACCACCTCCCAATTGAAAGTACCCAATAAATGATGATTTTATTAAAATAAATATTTTTTTTTATTTTTTTTTACTTGACTTTTTAAAAGAATGTACCCAATAAATGATGATGTTATATATATTAAGCTTACTAATATTTTAAATAGCCTTTGGAATAATAACACTTGTTGGATTTGTGCTGGTCAGACGAAGTCTGAGCATTGAAACATACGCAACTGAGATTATTCAGTAAACTCTGCTCCTTTTTATCATCACTTCGTCTCCTGCTTCTGCTCTTCTCTGGCTTTGCTCAGTCAACTTCTCAGCTGATTGAAGACTGTTAATACAGTTTTAGGTACCAGACAAGACTTGCTGTTAAGGGGTTTTAGGTATTAGATTAGTCTGCTGACTAGTTCTGTTACCAGACACAACAGATATTTTCTGACAGGATCTGGATCTTAATTATCTGGCATGGAGGCATGATCTAACAACCTTGAGATCATCAGGATCTTTGATGAACGGTTTGCTCCAAGAGGCTTTACTTTCACTGTTCATTTTATATTATATATTATTTTGGCAAAGTGGTGGCTAATTTCTATGAATTCATATACACTTATTCATAACTCTCCGACCTGAGTTATTATCATTACTATTACTAATAGTATTATGACAGATCATCTCCTGACCAGACATGAGTCACAGACTCGAAGTGTCCGGATGTTCGTGCTTCAAGCTGCCTAAAACAACCACTGTATGAAACACTGCACACGCCCTTCACTGTTGCTCATTTAATTAAATTAACTTTCAAACTGTTTCTGAAACACACAGAGGACGAGTTTAATCTTTTATCAACTTTTCCACTTAAACGAGGCATTAAATGCACACGCGGCTTTGTTCTGTGGCTGATGCTCGCCTTGAGTTTGATCTGACCGGGGCAAAAGACACATTTCCTCGCCGCGTATTTTAGTCTCCACAGAAAGCCAAGAACCTCTGCTTGGTGTTCACTTTGTTTCTACTGCGCCAAACTATTTTACCACTCGAGTTTTGCCCTTAAATGTAGGAGAAGAAAACACAAGCGCGAGCGGGCGCACAGCGGGCCGGCTGAGTCTATAAGGTTCTCATGTTTTAAATAAGAGTGCAGCGCCGCTCGGTTGTCGCTCATTGCTTAAACTAGAGTGCGTCTGATTTACTGTAAATCTACACAGAGAGAGATGGCAGAAACCGCCCCAGCTGCTGCCGCCCCGCCGGCCAAAGCGCCCAAGAAGAAGTCTGCAGCTAAAGCCAAGAAAGCAGGTCCAGCTGTTGGTGATCTGATCGTTAAAGCCGTGTCTGCGTGCGTGGAGAGGAGCGGCGTGTCTCTCGCAGCCCTGAAGAAAGCTCTCGCTGCCGGCGGCTACGACGTGGAGAAGAAAAACTCCCGCATCAAGCTCGCCATCAAGAGCCTGGTGACTAAAGGCACCCTGGTGCAGGTCAAAGGAACCGGCGCCTCCGGCTCCTTCAAGCTCAACAAGCAGCAAACCGAGACCAAGAAGAAGCCGGTGAAGAAAGCAGCTCCTAAAGCGAAGAAGCCCGCGGCCAAGAAACCCGCTGCTGCCAAGAAACCCAAGAGCGCAGCGGCAAAGAAGCCCGCCGCTAAGAAATCGCCCAAGAAGGCCAAGAAACCCGCAGCCGCCAAGAAGGCGACGAAGAGCCCCAAGAAGGCAAAGAAGCCCGCAGCGCCTAAGAAAGCAGCCAAGAGCCCCAAAAAGGCCAAGACTACCAAACCCAAGGCGGCAAAGCCTAAAGCTGCTGCCAAGCCTAAAAAGGCAGCTCCTAAGAAGTAAAACTCTACTGTTTTATTCCCCAACGGCTCTTTTCAGAGCCACCCACTAACTCTAAAGAAAGAGCAATTTACTTTGTGGAAGTAAGGTTAGGTTAAGAAACAACTCATTTGGACCACCATTGTACTTTAAAAACAACACATTAAATGAAACAACAGACACAACATCACAATCCATCAACAACTCATTCGCCACCGTTGTAAACTGCAGGCAACACAATAAATAACTGAGCAACAACACAGTTATTTCAAATACACATTACACACAGCAGTAGAGATGAAAGACCTTATACATCGTTCTGTAGAACACAGGCATTACTAATCTCCCACTAAATGAACACAAATACCATCTAGTGGATGTCCTTCAAAGTACAAAATCAGTTTCAATTTTTCCCTTGTTCTCTTTTCCACAAAAACCTCAAGAGAATCTGTAGTAAAAGCAATAATTGAACCGGCCTTTCTGATCATTTTATTATTCCTTTCGGCCTTTCTGATCATTTTATAAATCCTATTTTTATCATCCACGGTGATATTAGCTCCCCAGCAGAGCACTGCATAGAACAGAAAACTGGTCAGAATTCCCTGATAGAAGACATAAGAAGCTTTCTACTAATACCAATGGAACTTAACTTCCTCAAAAAGAATCATCTTGACTCTGTCTTCTTCAAGATAAACTCACTGTTCGTTTTCCACTTTAATTTACCGTCAAAATGGATGCCAGTATATTTGTAAGACTGAACTATTTCTGTCTTCTGACCATGGATTGTCACCGGTATTACGGCTTCCTTGTCTTCTGAAATCAACGATCCACTCATTAGTCTTCTCCAAATCAAATAAAATCAAATAAAAAAAAAAATCACACCATGTACCAAGTTCTTGAATGCTTTCTGTCGTGTTGTTTCTGTGTGTAACTCTAAGGAAGCAACCACCTGCTTACACAGGAAGCGTGCTGGGGACTATTTTCAGGCGTGCGTAATATCATTGCGCCTGCTGCACCCATGATAGGGCAGCAAGTTTGGCTAAATCACGTTTTAGACAGGATGTCAACAACCGCTAAAAATAGCTGCATTTACTATGTACAGATAAGTGCATATGTATTATTTTTTATTGTTATTTAATTCTAACATTATAACATGAATTGCAGTGAAACTGTTATACAGTTTAATTTATTTATACCATAGTCCAGTGTTTCCCAGGCGGCATATACAGTATATGCAAACTCATATGTTGGAGTGGTAGAGATCAAGGTTTCCCAGGTAACAGCTGTACACAAAGCAGTGCTCCGCTCAACAACAAAAAAACTGCTTTATCAGACATTATTTGCAAGATTAAATGAAAATAACATCCAGTTTCCTGAAGACAGTCGGTTTCCTTCAGAAATAGTGATATAAAAACACCCGCACTCAATGTATGGGTCTCATAATTGAAGTGTAAATTCCGCAGATTACATCATTGTCCATTGTACTGTCAGCAATTTATTATAAAAACGTTTTCATAATTGTAACATACATATTTACATACATAATTATTCAGGTGCATGTGTAATAACTTGGGAAAACTTGAGGCTACAGCAGCACTTCTTCGTTGTTGTCTTGTCTGATGAACTCAACCACGCGTTCTAACCACGAGCTCGCCCCTCCTCACCCCCCAACCATTCAAATTTCTGTAGGCAGGAATTATTTTAATGATATTCTAATGGGCCGCTTTGTGATATCACAAAACCCGGAAAACAAACGCTGTAGTCCAAACGAGCCGTTCGTTGTAGTTCTTGAAAGGGTTTTTTTTAAAAACGAAATATCTCCCTTTAGAGTGGACTTTGAGATTTGTAACTTTCTAGATCTTTTTTATGCCCAAACATACACACTACACACTGACTAAAATTCAAAAAGTGAAAAATCATAATAGGACCTCTTTAATGTTCTGGTTATTTTGTTTCAGTGTACAGCTTGTTAATTTTGTGCAAAGTATAGGCCTACAGTCAAAGTAAACTTCATCATTCAGCTGAACTGTGCACATTTATTAGACACATGTCTTGTTCAATTCATGCGATAAACACATGTCCCTGCTGAGCTGTGGGCTATGACTAATTTCAGGGGCAAAGCAGACAAAATTACAATTTATGTATAGTCATTTTTTTTCACAAATAAAGCTTCATATTATGAGAAGGATACTTTCTACGACCTTTATCCTGCAGTCATGGTAAGATTATAGATTCCTTCAATCTAAAAAAACAAGAATCGAAAAAGAATCGAAAACAACAGTGAGAAAACCATCGATTCCAGAACCAGGAATCGGAATCGGACTCGATTCCAAAAATTTCTGTCTTTTATAACATGTTAAAGAGGAACTTTTATTTTTTTGCTAGATAGGAAAAAACATTTTATAATTTAATACCATTAACTCTTATCAAGTATTGACCTCTACAAGTGAGAACTTTAGGAAGATGAAAACTTGAAAATGTATTAATTAACAGTGAACCTGTGACCAAAAATTTCGGAATCGAACAGCCCTAACTAAACAAGAACAAAGCAATTTGAGCGGGAAACACAACCAGCTC